>NW_020838042.1:160438-348044 GCF_003676395.1 Aethalodelphis obliquidens
TTTTTTTTTTTTTTTTTTTTGCGGTATGCGGGCCTCTCACTGTTGCGGACTCTCCCGCTGTGGAGCACAGGCTCCGGACGCGCAGGCACAGCAGCCACGGCTCACGGGCCCAGCCGCTCTGCGGCACGCAGGATCATCCCGGACCGGGGCACGAACCCGCGTCCCCTGCATCGGCAGGCGGACCCTCAACCACTGCGCCACCAGGGAAGCCCCCTCCTAGTTTTTATGTAATTAAAAACTATTATTTGGATTGCAGTGCTGGTTATAGATCTCTTTTAGATTCTTTTACATCCGATGTGCCTTTGCAAAACAAGAATTTACACACGCTTTCTTTATAGTTATTCTTTCCACTAATTGCCTTAGAAGGTGGAGAAGAAAAGATCCTGGATCTAATTTTGTCCCACAGTCTTGCTATCATGGGTTGGTACATACTGATGGAAGTGAATAAGTGCTCTCTCCAGTATCTCAGTTGCTGGAAAAACTGTCTGTTCTCTGTGGCCATGAGATAGAAATTATATCAGTTGGCCTCAACAAGTGTGGGAGTGTATGTTTAGCCAAGAAGAGAGAATTTTAATGAAGCAAAGAGTAACTTATGGCTTTTATCAGTTGTCACCAGTTATATCCAGCTTCTTCACTTTCCACTCAGTCCCAACCTTCAAGCAAGCACTTAAATTATCATCTAATTTAGCCAAAAGCCTGGTGACCATGTAAAGGCAGGCTCATTATAAGATTCATGTTAATCGCCATGGGGAAAATCCAAGACCAAAATATGTTCCAGGGATTTTCTCCAGTTAAATGTACCATTTAATGAAAGAGGTGAGTTTAGATAGAAGAATTTGGAAATTACTTCTACTTATACCTTGGCAGCAAGTCTGTGTTCTATAAATTATAGGGAAAACTTTAGATAGACTAGAAAGATTAATAGTGTCACCTTTATTTTTCAATTTATTTATTTATTTTTGGCGGCGTTTGGTTGCTGGCTTCATGAGTTTGGAAGTATTCCCTTTCTCTTCAAATTTTTGCAAGATTTTGGGAAGTATTGATGTTAAATTTTTTTTAATGGCCATATTATTTTATTTTTGGCTGCGTTGGGTCTTTGTTGCTGCGCACAGGCTTTCTGTGGTCGCGGTGAGCAGGGGCTATGCTTTGTTGCAGTGGCTTCTCATTGCAGTGGCTTCTCGTTGCAGAGCACGGTCTCTAGGCATGCGGGCTCAGTAGTTGTGGCGCATGGACTCAGTAGTTGTGGCTTGTGGGCTCTAGAGCGCAGACTCAGTAGTTGTGGCGCATGGGCTTAGTTGCTCCACGGCATGTGGGATCTTCCCGGATCAGGGCTCGAACCTGTGTACCCTGCATTGGCAGGCTGATTCTTAACCACTGCACCACCAGGGATAATTATCCTACCCAAGAGGGGGGAAGATAGAGTACTCCCATCCAATATTGGCTGAGGGATGCTCCCAAGGGGGTTAACCCCTGAGCACTTTCAGTCGTAAGCCAAAGAGATGGCAACATGAAAAAAAAACTCCATTAGTCATTCCTGGCTTTAAAGATGGAAGGGTAGCACCAACTAAGAAATATAGGCAGCCTCTAGAATCTTGAAAAGGCATGAAATCAGATTCTCCCCTGTGGCCTCCGGAAGGAACACAGCCCTGCCAACACCTACACCTTGATTTTAGTCCAGTGACACCCATTTTGGACTTCTGACCTCCAGAATTGTAAGAGAATAAACTTGTGTTGATTTAAGCCACTAAGTTTGTGGTGATTTGTTATAGCAGCAACAGGAAACTGATACATCATGTATGTGACAATTGTCATTTAGGATTGTTAGTAAAACCAGCTTCTACTCAACCACCTCTTTTATTCGTACTGCAAAGACTTCACTTTTGACAAAGATAGCAGGGACACAGTAGGACACAAAGAACCTTGGGGAGATAAGAACAGATGTGCTTTTTACTTTTCATTAGCTGATTAGGTAAGGTTTCATACATAGTTTTATTTAAACTCCTTTGCTAAGTACAATCACCTTCATCCCCTGGAGGATTTATCTAGAGCAATGTGTGAGTGATTATGTGAATTGAGAGTTAATAGAAAAATAGGTCAGTGCTGAATTGAGGCCTGAGCTCCTTTTACTTTGACCAGATTTGATGTTTCTCTGGCTCCTTCCTCGCCCTCTTTCATTCTGTTTCTTCTCTTGGCTGTTGTCTGCATTCGTTTCAAAAGAACAAAGCATACAGAGTTTCAGTCCCCATATCTGGGCCGTCACAGGGGACCTGGCCCTAAGCTCAGCACATTGAGACACTGATTAGAATTGACCGTAGGTAGCAGTTGCTGCAGCTTCACCACTGGGAAGGCCTTGACAGCTCTGTGACCCCGTCTTCCCCCATAGACCCTCCTCATCCCACTCCCTCTTGTGCTGCCGCCTGAACAAAACATCACATCAGCAATGTTTACTGCAGGAACCCAGCCAAGGAAGTCATAACAGGACAATAGACATACAATCTGATAACCTTGTTAGCTCAAATCGAAGCTCCTAACAAGTAGGAGAGGTTAGTGAAGTGGAATAAAACTATTGCAATATTTGGGTTCGTTGAAGTGGCTTTTCAGATTTCTCCCCCTTTGGAAAAAAAAAGGTAGCATTTCTTGTCCCTTTATTAAAGATTAAAATCAGGCACAAGGACACTAAACAAAACAACACGTACAAGGCTAAGGTTAGCTTTTAAAAGAATACAAATGGAGAGGGACATACAAAGTTCATAGGTATCTTCTTAATGGAAAATAGCATAAAACTACTTTCTTTGTGTTGCCAGATCTCTGCAAAAGTGTAGTAAGTGTGGAATAACCTTCATTATCCAGGAAAAGTTAGGGATGTGAATTAATCTGTGTAAATGATAACTAGTAATGAACTCATTTCAGATAACAGGCCAAGGATGATCAAGGTCTTTCTATTTTCTGTTTTATTTACTTCACATTACAGGATACTATTTCAACACACAGAGATTTTGCCAGGTCTGATTTTGGCCTTTTATTACCTCCCTCATATCCACCTCATCCTCCAGGGAACATTTCAACCTTTAAAAATATAATTTTAATCCCAACATTATCTTACTATTTCTGCAAAAGACATTGACATATGCTCCAGTACTATCTAAAATGCAGTGTCTTGCACAGAATTTTATTCACTCTCCTCCCACCTTCAGTTCCTAAGTTCTTGCCATTTCCATGATCCTGGAGGAAATAGCACTAACCTTGAAGTCAGGACTTGGCACTGCTCAGGCCCTGTGACCTGGTTAATATTCTTGGTGCCTCAGTTTCTTTATCTGTAGCAAATGACAAAATAATAAATCAACTCAACAGGTGGGTATTTGGATGCTTTTGAACATGTCATTTTTATTTTTTGTGTCATTTTAAAGTTAAAAACTGGTGAAACTTTACGGTTTGGCATGGTTCCTGATTTATCTTTTGCTCTTGTGCTTCCCTGAAAGATTAATGAACCATAGCTAAGTCTATACTGGCTTAGTATTCTGGCTCTGCTTAGGGGATTTTACTGTGAACATTTTGTCCAGCCATGCTGAACTATTGTGCTGAATGGAAGCCAAAGTTACAATTCAGTTTGTGTGTATGTAAGTATGTGTGTACCCTTTATCTGGGAAAAAAGATGCTTCTTTTATAGCAACTGGAAAATTGCAGTGATAAACATAAATCATTTTTCTTATTGTCTTTTATTTGTGAAAGATGATAAAGTGGTACTTCTCCAATTAATTATGACTTGGAAAAATTGAAAATAATAAGTTCTGAATTGTTTCCTTTCCATCTTGTATATGACTTGAAACTGAAAAAAATCTTAGAAATCAATTTTGGAGAAGAGGAAAAAAGTCATTATTTTTACATATATGGTGCACGTGTAGTTCTCATTCTCCGAGATGACAATGAGAAAAGAAAAAGAAAAAGCAGAATAAAAAGAAATACATTTTCTACATATTTAGCAATCATCTACATAAACATGTAACATAGTGCAGGGTTTAATTTAACAATTACGTAAAGTGATTGGATCTCGGCAGTGAAATGTTAAATATGGATTTCTCCTTCCCAGCTTTGAATGTTTTCAATTAACAAATATTCCTTTACATACAGTTCCAGGCAATTAATTACTTAGACATCTATAAATATATTATTTAAGAGGATTCACTGCCCCAAATCTCTTCACCACTGATATCTTCTAGTAACTAAAATTTTTAGCACTTTTACACCTTTGTGCTAGGTCATACTGTAAATGGTATTTGGGTTTATTACGTCATTATTATTCATCAACAACTCTAGCGTGAATTCGCTAAAAATGTGTGGCATTTCTTTGGTATTGATCTTCTTGGAGTCTTAGACTTTAGACATGGTAATTAAGACCCAGGTGATTCTAATCTTATTTTTGTACACCCAGTTGAAGTGAAGGCTTGGTTTCATTGACCAGCATGCTTCCTGAGATTAGGCCTGGTCCACCCATAATCACCAAATCATCTTTAGTAGTACATTGAAGGAAGAAGCGCTATTAGTGATAAATATCTAAATTTACTTGCGGCTTCCATTTCTTTTTGTAATTAAAAATAACAAGTGAAATTCAAAATACTATATCATCCAAAGGTAAATACTACAACTGGGGAACAGGTACACATACCGCATTCAGGGACGAGCCATTGCCTGAAGTAGGGTAGGGCAATTAAGATGTACATGAAGGGGCTTCCCTGGTGGCGTAGTGGTTGAGAGTCCGCCTGCCGATGCAAGGGACGCGGGTTCGTGCCCCGGTCCGGGAGGATCCCACATGCCGCGGAGCGGCTGGGCCCGTGAGCCATGGCCCCTGAGCCTGCGCGTCCGGAGCCTGTACTCCACAACGGGAGAGGCCACAACAGTGAGAGGCCCGCATACCGCAAAAAACAAACAAAAAAAATGTACATGAAGTATCCTTCCAACCAAAGTCCAACTCTAAATAGTTCTAATTAGCTGTATGTTCAAATGAGACAGTGTGTTGTCTGACGTTTCAGTATGAAAATATTGACTCAGTTTACCTCACTGATATGAAATGTGAAACTTGTGAAATTCAGGCATACAAAGGCAGTCCCATTTTTTTGTAATGTGTTCTTACTGACCTGTAATCAAGGCATAGCTTGCCGTGTAAACACTTAGCTTGAGCATTTGAAATGTAGATAGAAAAACAGTTTATTAGCTTGTTAATTGTTGGTCCCTTAGAACATGAACTACACTTAATTTTATTTTTAGTCACATTAAGGATATGCCAAATGGTAATGTTACTCAGTAAGAAGAGAATGTCAAGATCTATCACTAGCTAAATGCAGATTTGTTCAATTGAATTGAATATATATCCATTTGACCTTCCATCTCTGAAATTCTAGCAATTTAGAAAAACCAGCTGAAAGGGATTTCTAGACAGGGCTCAGTTTGTGTTTATCCTGTATTCCTAACACACCAAGCACCCAGCTGAGTATGGACTTAGTAGGTGGAGATAAGAATGTAGTTGAATGATTGAGAAGGAATCAAGATAAGTTATTTTCTGTGTCCCATTCAGATATTGTTGAGGGCCTTCAATTATTTGTATTTCTCCCCAAAGTTGCTTCATTTTGAGCTTCAGTGAGTAGAATTCCCAAACTCCATTTCTACATCACAACATTAAAATATTGCTGAAATGCCTTAAGATCAAATTAGGTGTTTCTGGCATTGGTAGTCATTACTTGGATTGGACTTGGTCTTAGTTATTTTTTAACTAAGAAGGAAATACTGTGTTGATTTTATCCAGTGGGTTATTTGAAACAACAGCTCATGTTTTTAAATGAAAAATTATCTGGTAATTCAGGAAAACAAATATAAAATACAAAAACAGTGGATATTTTATATCTTTTAAAAATGTAGTATCCACTACTTTTATCGATATAATTAAGGTAAGTAACATAGCACCAGGCGTTTGTTAGAGAACTCACAAGAACTGCCGTGGTAGGATCAAACTTACCTTTCTGACTATTGGGGTAGTAAAACTCCAAACTAAAATATCTCATTAAAATATTTGCGGCTGTTTTCACTTGCTCTGCTCTAAAACTAAATTTACAAACAGTGTGTATGTGTGTCTGTGTGTTCATACTGGTACCCTTGGGAAGTCTATAATCTTTCAAAGTAAGATATTTTGGGTACACATTATAAATTACAGCAATAAGAAAAGTGACACTGTATCTTGATTGAATTTCAAATGCAATCTTCAGTTAAAAAATAATGAACCAGATTTATTTAGAATTTGAATTATGACCTTGTAAATAAGGTAGCTTTGGAAATGACATTACCTCTTTTAGGTTCTTACTTTACTTCCAAAGAGCTTTACCTGTAATTCACAAATTGATGTTTAACAGTCCCTTGTAAATAGACAAATGACCCCAGTGTCAAAGCATCAAAAGAATAACAGAAATAAGAACCAAAAATCTACTCTGCAAGAAGGAACTATCTCAAGGTTTTTTTTGGTTTTTTTGGTTTTTTTTTTTTTAATCAAAGCACTAACCACACGGAAATGACACACCTTTACATGATGCTTTGCTATGTTCAACATCTTGGGTTCCCAGTGTGAGGATGAAGTTAATGGCTTCAATGATGCTCAAGCCTCTTTTAATATTCCATGAATGCTAGAGTGAGAGATTTGAATAAGAGACATAAGACTGCACAGAATCTTAGAATTTCAAAGTAAGGAGGAACCTCAGCAGTTATCTAATTCAATCTGTTAATACAAGTTTCCTCCACAGTCATAGCTTTCTAGTGTTTTTGCTTGTGACTCAGGATAAGAAAAGAAATACATAGAATACATTATGATATAGCACATACAAACTGGATCATAACTGCACATAACTGAAACAGAATTCCCATAAAACAGTATGTGCAGTGAACTCAGATGTTTCCCCCTTTTTCTACTTTATATCCGTTTTTAATCTTCATAACAACCCATTAAATTGATTTCATGACCACAAATAGATTGAGACTTGCTCTACATCCTTGCTATACAAAGTATGGCCCATAGACCAACAGCAGCAGCATAACTTAGGAGTTTTTTAGAAATGTAGTCTCAGACCCCAGCCCAGAACTACCGAATCAACATATGCATTTTAACAAGATCCCCAGGTGATTCCCAGCACCTTAAAGTTTGAGAAGCATTGTCTACATCATCCCCAAGGGCAATCTAATAGTAAGGCTTTCCTTGAACCCCTTCATTGCTTAGATATTTTCTTCCTCCCCAAATGACGCATCTTATTTTCAAACAATAGTGTTTTACAGAAAGATCTTTGTTATATGAAGTGGAAATTGGCATGTAAAGTGTCAACTTGGAGACCAGCACAGAAACAACATTCCACAAGTGATAAACCCCTTTTCTTTCCCACATAAGCGCCATGCACTGACATCAGACTATCTTCTGATGAGCTGATCTTCTTGTACAATTAATCAACTTAAGCTTCTTTGCACAGGGCAGTCTCTCGGCTGAAAATAGAGGAATCTTTGTGACTCGTCACCTTCTCTCTCACTCTACACCTAAACAGTCAACAATTCTGATGAATTTACATTCCAGATATTCCTCCAATTAAGTATTTCTCAAATTAGCATCCAGCAATCCTAGGACAAGGAAGGAATGGTCAATAAACATAGAAAGTCATGGCAAAAAATTCAACATTCACTATGTTCATTTAATGAGACGCTTAAGCCACATTCTGGAAGAAAAAAATGACAGTTCTGGGTACATACTGTTAATAAAGTGCTATTGTTTTGACCTCAAGAGGCAGTAATGCTCAAAGTGGCACCACCCAGGGTATCCTACTACCACCCATTGCTTGTCAAGCAATTGCCTACCTCCCTGGCTTCTGACTCCTCTCTCTGGAAAATTTGGAATATTCTACACACATTCAAAATACAATGAATATTTCTTATCTCATGCTTCCATTTTGCCCACCTGGAGCTGGATAACTGTTCTCACTGTTCATTTCAAAGTGTGCCTCCCACTGTGTCAGCTGTTGACCTGGAGAAAGGCCACTCATCTAGCTGTGATGTAAAATGTAATTGAGAATTGGCCCTGGGCTGATGCATATTCTCCCTTGAGACTCCACTGATTGAAGTTGGGTTACATACAAGTGTGAGTATAAACATATTTCCCATATCTTTTTGACATTCAGAATGGCTTGTATTCGTAAGAACAAGAAGAGGACTTGGTATTCAAGGGGATGTCTCTGGGCTGATAAGATAAAGTCCTGAGGATAGTTTCCCATTCTTTGGGAAATGTCTGGGATGTATGTTGAGGGGTAAGGGAGTTGTCAGGCCAGTTCTGTGATCTAATTCCCTGCCGGTGAAGTTTCGTTCTTAAAATCAGTTCCTGGCATTACTTATTACTTTGTTGCCATTGGGTCGAGGAAAAACAATTTAAACTTCTAAGCTTTAGAGTCTAAGGCATGGGACTGTCTCGTGAGCAGGAAGATGGAAGAAAGAACATTTCCCAACTTCTTCCTCTTTGTGTGAATTCTTAATAACAATCTAGTTATAGACAGGGCAGCCCTCTGCATTACTGGGGGAAGAGTTGATACTTATACAATCCAAGCAGGACATCAGGCCCTCTGCTCCCCATGGAGAATTATTTTTATTGTTTTGCTTCATGTCCAGCAACTGAGGTGAGTGGTACTGAAAACAGAATACAACTAAACTCTCATATCATTGCCATAGTAACCTATCAGATGACCTAATGTTAATAAGTTTTGTTGGGAGTCAAGGTAGATAAACACTCTTTTTTATTTTATTTTATTTATTTATTTTTTTGAAACCCTTTTATAGGAACATTTTTGTGAAAGCATCAGAGTACACCCAGAACTGTCTGTAAACGAACACTCTTTTAAAAAAACAGTTTTATTGACATACCACAAATTCACTAAATTGTTCAATTCTTTGGTTTTTAGTATACTCACAGAGTTGTGCCTCCATAATCACAATCAATTTTTGAATACTTTCATCACCTCAAAAAGAAACCCCATACCCATTAGTAGTCTCCTACCATTTCTCCCATCCTTCCATCCCTAGGCAAGCACTAATCTACTTTCCGTCTATGTAGATTTGCCTATTCTGGACATTTCATATAAATGGATTCATACAATATGTGGTCTTTTGCGGCAGGCTTCTTGCATTTAGCATAATATTTTCAATGTTTATCCATGTATGGTAGCATGCATCAGTACTTTATTCCTTTTTGTAGCTGAATAATATTCCATTGTATAGATATTCCAAATTTTGTTTGTCCATTCATTAGTTGATAGACATTTTAGTTGTTTCCACCCTTTGGCTATTTTGAATAATCCTGTGATGCTCATGTACTCATTTTTGTGTACACATGTGTTTTCAATTCTCTTCAGTATCTACCTAGTAGTGAAACTGATTGGTCATATGGTAACTCTATGCTTAACTGTTTGAGCAGCCACCAAGCTGTTTTCCAAAGTGGCTGCACAATTTTACATCCCCAGCAGCAATATATGAGGGTTCCCATTTCTCCACGTTCTCACCAACACTTGGTATTATCTGTCTTTTAATTATATCCATGCTAGTGGGTTTGAAGTGGTATGTCACTGTGGTTTTGATTTGCATTTCCAAGAATAAGCATTCTTAAAATATCTCTAACTCACTCCCATGTAAAAAGTGAATATTTAAGTTCAATTAGTTCTTGGATAGACCATGTCTGGCGAGGCTGCTAACATTTTTTAAAATAGCTGACTAATTATCAGTCTTTATAGGAAGACCTTTTGTTACAGAAGAGAATATCTTGGTTTAGGATTCAGAAATCATCATTTTAAATAATTAACTTCCCAGAGCCAGTTCCAGCTTTAACCCTAATCAATGATTTAGTTTTTACTAAGGGTAGAGGTGGTAACAATTAGGGAGAAATTAATTGTGTATTCATTTGACAAGTTGTACAAGTTGTTTATCTTCTCTGTGGATAAGTTTTCTCATCTACAAAAACGAGCTTAATAATAGTAGTTAACTCACACCATCATGTAAGGATTAAATGAAATCTTTTTCCATGTAAAATTCAGTGCCTAACTGAAAATAAATGTTAGCTACTACTAATTTACAGGTGAAGAGCAGAGGTTTTACCTATTGTAAGAGCTCGAGAAAACATCCTCTGCAAATATGAAGGATTTATTGAACATATTGATTAGCTGTTTTCCATCTCTACAAAAGTTATTTAAAGACATTAGCTCAAAAGTTTATCAGAAACGTAAGTTAGCTACTAGTAAGAAAAAACTCTGAAACAGTCTATTAAGGGAGGTGGTATACTGTCCTTTGCAGCAGTCTTTAATGACGGGAAAGACTTGCAGCTTTTCAGCAAGTAAGCTACCATCTTACCAAAGGGTGAAAGTGGCATCTAGCTCCCTCAGCCTAATAATTCTTTGCTTGTTACAGACTGAAGGTCTTTGGATTCCCTGGCAACCTAGGAAATATAACTCCCAGGCCTTGAATTCCTCAGCCTTGTCCTCAGAGATGAAGCTGGACAAAACTATAAAGTAGGTAATGCTTGTGTTTCTTTTGTTGTTCTTATTTGATGCTTCCTCATCCTGTTTGTTGCCCTTTGGGGAGCCAGTGCCTGCACGAGGCCCCCTGTTTACAAAGGGTCTTCTGGCATGGATCCTACTCTTCCTCTTCCCCTCAGAACCAGATATGCTAGCCTTCTCTTGATCCTCTGCTCCAGTCCCATCTAAACTTACCTTAACTCTGAACAACTTTTTCCATAGCTGATAATTCATTCCATAAGCCTCTATTGAGTACTTACTATGGGTCAGGCACCGTGCTAGGCTCATAGATGACTATAACATGATCCAAGCCCTGTAGTAGAATGGAGAAGATCAACAAAAGTCCAGTGGTTATAAAACAGTGTGATAATAATGGGGTAGCATATATGTCAAGGGTTGCTAGGAAAATTAAGAGAGTTAATAATTGTGAAGCACTTAGAGCAGTGCCTGGTACATAATCATTAAATGCATGTTATTAAATAATTTACATGCCAGAAGAGAGTTATGCCCTGGGGGCTGTAGGAGCACATACTAAGACCACCCATCCCAACCTGAAGTACTGAAAGCCTGAGCTGCGTGTTGAAGACAGTTAAGATTTAGCCAAGTTAAGATGTGGAAGAAACGTGTTCCATGTAGAGGGAATAGCATCTGAAAGCACAAAGAGACATGAGAGAAGATGACATATCTCAAGAAGTTCAAAAGGTTCATCATGGCTAGAATATAGGCAAAATGGCAAGAAGCAGGGCCTGAGACTCAGGTCAATAAATTGCTTTAATGGCCTCTCTCAGCCTCTGTTACATGAGTCGTGCTTTGCCATCAAGGAACACTGGGGAAGGGAGTGGGTATTGGGTAGGCAAGCAGTAGTATTTGCCATAGTAAAACATCAAGAATGGTGTTAGGAAATATTTTCAGGCCTTAAGTACCATTCAAGTTAATGTTATGACCTATGTTTACAGTGATCTCTTCCATAAATATAATTAAAATTGAATAAAGCCACAGGATGTTTGAAAGAATATAAAAAAGTTATTTAACTTTTTAGAACTTACAAGAAATCTAGCAGTTGTTCCATTTGAGAGCTGCACTTTCTAGGTATTGAGGGTCAATACTGTTGTTAGATCAAGGTGAGATCCTGCATAAGATACGAGGTACTGCTGGTTCACTACTTAATGAACTATGCTTGATTAGTTACTTAGCTCTCAGTGCCCTTTGGAAAAAAAAATCCTATTGAATGCTGTATAGGTGACATTTCCAATATAAATAGGGCCACCTTTCATTTAAGTTCCAACGAAATGTTGAAGGAATAATATGTATGTGTTAAAATACTGTAATTTAAAATAAAATTGAAAGCCAGAGTCACAGAAACATATAGAGCGATATCTTATGATAGACAGTATAATTGGTTCTTATAACCCCACCAGATACTTCATGTGCCCTGTAAACGTGCTTTAAAATTCATCAATTTTTCCATTGAAATGTGATTATTATTTGGGGGATGACTAACCAAATACTTATTACCACAACGCTAAAATGTTTTGTTAAAACATATTAACATTTTTAAGTAATAATATTTTCAAAATATATAAAATTTGCTACAGTATAATTCTTCAGGACTAAATGTAATTATTTTGGGAAAATTTCTGTGGTATTTTCGGAGCTTCAGAACCTGTCCCTAGCCTACTTTCCCATTCTTACTGGCCTCTAATCCCAAATGTATTCTCTACCCTACAGTCAAATTAAAATACTGACTCTCTTTTCACGTCCTACTTCTTCATCTTTGCAGACTGTTCCTATCGTCTCATTTTCTCCCCCTCTTTTCCTCCTCTAATCATTTGAATCCTCACAGTTTTTCAGTGCCTACTCTTTCACGGAGGGTTCCATGGTTCCTTCAGTCATAATTAAATTTCCTTTTTTTTTTTCACTCCGTAACTCTATGTATTTACTCTTCCGTTATATGTTGCCTAGCTTTACATGCTTTTCTGTCAGTGCTCAAGCTACTGCGTTCTGGTTTCTGCCTCTTCCACACCACTGAGGCTGACCTTCAAAAAATACCTTCTCTGACTTGCCAAATCCAGCAGAAATTTTTTCAGTCCCTATGATACTCTTACCATTCCCTCATTTAAAGCTTCTCTTCCCATCTTCTGCCCAGCCCTTTGAAGGAGGACTCAGTTTCAGACTTGCTATTTCACAACATTTGGACGTCGGGTCTACTCGCTGGGCCATATAAGTTGTTCTTCCACGGGTGGGTAGAAGGTGCCACAACATCATGGCCTACCACAGCCATGTGGCAGCCCTAATCCTCCCGATGGGACGTGTTATATACTCACTGCATTGACAAAGTGGTGAGCAGAGCCTTTGGGGAAGGGAAGAGATGACAAAAATTATAGCTAACCTTGTTCATATGTTCCTCTTCCAAAATGTGATGTAATAATTCTCACTTCTTAAGTCAGACAAAGATATCATATGATATCACTTATATGTGGAATCTAAAAAAAATGATATAAATGAACTTATTTACAAAACAGAAACAGACTCACAGACTTAGAGAACAAACTTATGGTTACCAGAGGGTAAAGGTGGAGGGGAGGGATAGATTGGGAGTTTTGGACTGACAGGTACACACTGCTATATTTAAAATGGATAACCAACAAGGACATACTGTATAGTGGCAGGGAACTTTGCTCGGTATTCTGTAATAACCTAAATGGAAAAATAATTTGAAAAAGAATAGATGTATATGTTTAACTGAATCACTTTGCTGTACACCTGAAACTAACACAGCATTGTTATCAACTATACTCCAATAAAAATTTTAAAAAAACCTCTTACTTCTTATGAGTGTTGTGATGATTACTGCTATCTAACATACTATTTATCTCACCTCCTTAACTTGTTTATTTTCTGCATCCCCAGTAAAACGTAAGTTCTATGAGGATGAGATATTTTACCTTTTTAGTTCACTGTTGTGTCCCTAGCACCTAGAACTGGGCCTGGCACATAAAAGACACTTAAAAAAACAAACAAACATTAGTTGAATGAGTAAATGAAAAGTACCTAATATATGAGAGTCATTCAATAAATTATAGCAGTACTGAACCTCAGGGAATTCTATACTCTTGTTAATTATAATATAGGTAAGAAGTTTCTCTCTCCCCTTGGGGTAGTTTAATCTCGTTTTTTTGCCATTTTATGTTTTTTACTGTGGTTGCTTTTTATTGTTTCTCTTTTGTACTTTTAGTATGTACACTTTTTAGCTTGATTTTATAGTAACTAGCTGCTATTTTGTATTCTAGATGGGGTATCTACAAGGTGGACTTCTTAGAGAAGACTTGGAACTTTAAAAAGATGTCTCAATCACTTCAAATTCCTTTTGAAAGAAGGCAAAGCAGAAATAGGTAAGAATATGTTGAGTGAAATACAAAGATCGTTTTATGGGTAGAGGCAGATCCTCCTGACTGTTTTGAACTCAGTACATATTTTTGTCATTATTGAAAGGCTTTGGACTAGAATACATTTTGGAAAGCAATTACATAGTGATTGGATAATTCCTGTGCTGATCATCTCATGTATGAGATTAGGCTGTCCATCCCCCATGTGTAGAGCCTGCTAAAGGTGTTAATCCCAGTAATGATACAGAACTCTTCACGCATTGGCTTGTCAGGTGACCAGAAGCCAGAGATAGGTGAGGATAAGGATGCCACTATTACCATGAAAGAGAAATAAACTAAGTGAATCATATGGAAATAAAATCATGCTTTGGGCTTCATAAATGTTTTATTACTTCCAGCCAGCTGATCTACTTATACTCGTCACTTTCTGGCTCTTCATGTATTTATTCAACAGCTACTATTTGTTGAGCATCTGCTATCAATTTGAGTCCCAGCTTCATACTTACTAACTGCATATGGAAATAATAATAGTACCTGCTATGTAAAACTGTGGACATATTAGCTTTTCACCATTGAGTATGATGTTAGCTGTAGGTTTCTCATACATGGCCTTTATTGTGTTGAGGTATGTTCCCTCTATGCCCACTTTCTGGAGAGTTTTTATCATGAATGGGTGTTGAATTTTGTCAAAAGCTTTTTCTGCATCTATTGAGATGATCGTATGGTTTTTATTCTTCAGTTTGTTGATGTGGTGTATTACACTGATTGATT
This sequence comes from Aethalodelphis obliquidens, assembly GCF_003676395.1. NCBI lineage: Eukaryota > Metazoa > Chordata > Mammalia > Artiodactyla > Delphinidae > Aethalodelphis > Aethalodelphis obliquidens. The sequence goes on from NW_020838042.1 coordinate 175,164, forward strand.
TGCGGAGATTCAAAAATCCTTGCATCCCTGGGATGAATGCCACTTGATCATGGTGTATGATCCTTTTAATGTATTGCTGGATTCGGTTTGCTACTGTTTTGTTGAGGATTTTTCCATTTATGTTCATCAGTGATACTGGCCTGTAATTTTCTGTGGAATCTTTGTCTGGTTTTGGTATCGGGGTGATGATAGTCTCATAGAATGAGTTTGGGAGTATTCCTTAAACTGTGGACATATTAAATAAGCAAATATACTTGAAATAGGCTTCAGCAAACAGAAGGGTCTCAACAGATGTTAGTTATCCTCATATTATCCTAGAGGCAATACATTTCCTTTTTTTAAACACATCTTTATATTAAATTGCCATTGCTTGCAAGCAAGAGTCTTAATTTAAAGAAACTGCAGCCCAGAGAGGTGACATGACCTGCCTGAGATCATACAGCAAAGTGAGTGGGAGGTATATCTATAAACCCAAATGATTGATGTTATGAGTCTGGTGCCCCCGAACAGATTATTGAGACTCAAGGCAGGAGCCTGTGCAATTACTACTGGTCAAAGCAAGCCCACTGGATGTGGGAAATACAGTGCTGCCTACAGTGCTGCGATCTACTTCCTGTTGATGCTTTCTTTACACCACTGCAAACTTGAGGTCCCCCAGCAGATATACTCCTCACATTATTCTGCCTACCTCCAGTATTACAGGCTCTACAAAAACACTTTTAGATAAAAACGCTACCATAAGATAGCCCTTTCATTTCTCTAAATTGTCAAGAACACAGGAGAGAGGAATATGTCTGTTACTCAGATGTTGGCCCACTAGTTGCCTTGCATGTTGCTATGAGTAGTACCTGCTGACGGTAGCTTGAATAAATCAGTACTCCTGATAGTAGCAAACCTTCAGTCTCCACAAAAAGGCTTGCCTAGCAGTTTAAACCATATTATCCCTCAAGATGTAGGTAGAGATATAGATGTATTTATAGTTATAGAGATGTACATATAATGTGTAGATATTTTAAAGGGCTGATTTTATCACCATATTCTACTGTGTGTGTATATATATGTGTTATCGAGAGAGAGAGATGGATAGATATGTATATATATTTTTTTTAAATTGATTTTCATTGGAGTATAGTTGATTTACAATATTGTGTTAGTTTCAGGTGAACAGCTAAGTGAATCAATTATACAGATACATATATCCACTCTTTTTTATTTTATTTTATTTGTTATAAATAAAAAAATTATTAAATTTTTATTTATTATTTATTTTATTTTCTAATATTTTGAACACTTAAGTGCTAGATTCTGGATCTTAGGACTTTACCTATTTTTTTAACCTAACACACCCATATATTAATGATTTTGTCTGTCTGGTGGTTCTACAGATGGTCCTAATTTATGCTTTTTTATATATCTAGTTTTCTCCATTGAGTGTATACTATTTTAGGATCAGTAAAACTGTTGAGCACATGTTTGTTATTTCCCAAGAAATGATCCATCTTAAGTGTTTATGAAATTCCTGATACTTTTTAGGAGCCAAGTTCTAATTATTTTGTATACATTATTTCATTTAGAAATTCCATGAAGTTGATATTATCTCTCTTAATTTTTAGAATGAGATTCATTAGAATAACTCATTCAAGGACATACATGTAGTAAGTAGTATAATCTCTGTCTTTGAACTGTACAACATCAGAGAAAGTAGAAGAAAAAAATGATAAAATTCAGATTCATCGTTGACAGATCTCGAAATGAAGGTTAAATATGTTTGCTAAAATTGTTGTTATAATAGTATCTATAGCTTTAATGTCTCCATCCCCTGAAAGCAGAAAGTCTAATAGTAATGGTATCTGAAGGAGAACAGTCATGGCTGACAAGACACATAAGCAATTCAGAAAATAATTTAAGTGAGGTTAAAACCAGCCTGAGCATACAGCTATTATGGTATTCATCTTAAAGTTTGCTAGTCATGATTAATTACGGAGGAAAATGTTTGAAGAATATATCCTTTGAAAAAGTGGCAAAGGTGAAGAAACTCCAAAGAGAGCTAAAGATGATTCAGATTATTGGAATATAAAATTCTTATGATCCTCAAAGAAGAATTTGATTCATGCCAAACAGGTCAGATACTATTGCATCTAGGTCCTACCTGCTTGATTTATAACTAGTGCAGACACAGACTTCATACCTGATGAGGTGTTAGTTACGTTCACGTGTTCCTATAGCTCCAGAGTTAATTTCTTGCACCCTTAAGAGTGTTTCATACTGAATGCTTAACAACCAAGGAAATCACAAAATAGATTTTAGCTTCGAAATTAGTGAGACATTCCAACAGAAAAAGAAAATAACTCTGAGAGAGTCTCCTTTCCTCCTTACTGTAGTTATAGTGATGATTTCTGCTTGAGACTCATGGAACTTATTCACATAATTGCAATCAATTACCTTCCAATTTATTGAGTCTTTTAATGTAAAACTATTAGAGGATGTAAAACAATCTCAAATATATTGGTTTACAGCCTATCTACTACAAGTAAAACGAAAAAGCATTTAGGGCTTTTGGATGGTTAAATTCTAGAAAAGTGAAAGTAAATGGCCTAGCCCCAGGGTATTTAATATACTCCTCCAGAGAGAACTACACGAGCGCTATTCCAGAACCTCTAATGTTTAACTACAGCTTACTGCAGTGTCTCTACTGGGAAGGAATGAAAGTTTACTGTCTTTGGTGTCTTGTTCCATTTTTAATTAATTGTTATAAAGGACATGAAGGAGATGCTCAGAGTGGCAGAATTTCTGAAACTAACATAAGCAATCAGGTTCTTCCTACCTTGGAAGTGAAAAAGATCATTTCCAGGACAGAACAGGTAGCTGTATGAATTGCTATATCAATTTTTTTAGTGGTGAAAATACTATTCTGCCTCCTTCAGCTCTACTTTACTTTGTAGCTACTACCCCATCTCTGTCTTCTCAGCCAAACTTCTCAGTGGAGTTGTCTACACTTGTTTCCCATGTTCTCATCTCTCACTTTCTCCTTCACCTAGTTCACCTCTCTGGCTGTCATCCCAATCTCTCTACCAGAATCCCTCCAATGACTTCCATTATTACATCCACTGACATTGTTTCTACCCTCTTCTTGAACCAACATTTGTTCCATTAATATATTAACACCTGTACTTCTTGCCAAGCTCTATGCCAGGTGCTGGTGAGAAATGCTCATCAGACAAACATTCATCATCAGCTAGGTACTGGTGAATAAAACACTCATTGTTATTGCCTTCATGGAACTTATATTCTAGTGGGGAAATAGGATTACTTAAATAATCACACCTTTAAATTAGAGTTACAAACCCCCCCAAAAATGTGATATGAAAGAAGAAATTTAAGTGGGTGGTGAAAACCTTGATTAAATACAGTAGAGGTCTTTCTCTTAGCAGTTTTGGGGAAATTAAAAAAAAAGTTGGTTGGTTATTTCCTCCTTTTTGAAACTCTTCCATTGGAGTTCATGATAGTAGTTAATGATTTTACTCCTAATTTTCTAAACATACTTTTCTATGCTCCTTAGATAACTTATTCTCTGTTACCCATATTATTATACAGATGTTGCCCTTTCTCTGAGCCCAGTCTTACGGCCTCTTCCTATCTCACCTCATGCTCTCCCAGTTAGTGATCTCACCCACTGCCCAGGGTCAGTTTCCATCTATTTGCCAATGACTTCCAAATATTCATTTCCAACACAGGTTTCACCCATTAGCTCTAGTTTTATGTTTCCAACGGCCTTGGCAAATTAACCTGTCTCAAACAAAATGTCCAGCTTAACCCCTCTGTCATCACTGTAGAATATGTTACCATCATTCTCTCATCTGGACTAGCGCAGTAACCTCCTAGCTCATTTCTCTGTTTATACTCTGACCTTCTACCATCTGTTCGCCATGTTGTAACCATAGTGATGTTTTTTTTAAAAGAATGTCATTGTTCCTTTAGTAAGATATATTAGACATGTGACTTCCCTGGTGGCACAGTGATTAAGAATGCAGGGGAGGGCTTCCCTGGTGGCGCAGCGGTTGAGAGTCCACCTGCCGATGCAGGGGACACGGGTTCGTGCCCCGGTCCGGGAAGATCCCACATGCCGCGGAGCGGCTGGGCCCGTGAGCCATGGCCGCTGAGCCTGCGCGTCCGGAGCCTGTGCTCCGCAACGGGAGAGGCCACAACAGTGAGAGGCCCGCGTACCGCAAAAAAAAAAAAAAAAAAGGAAAGCCCAAAAGAGTGTGTATAGTATGCTATCACTTGTGTTTAATAAGTATAAATATTTGTCAGTTTAAGTGTTTCTAGAAGAAGTTGATCTTACTTGTTGACTCTAGGGAGGGGACCTGAGTGGTTGAGGGACAGAAAAGCTTTCCATTTTATACTATTCTGTATCTTTGCATTGTCTATTCCAAAATATTTTTTTTAAGTTTAGGGTTTTTTTAAAAAAAGGAATCAAGAACCATACAAAAATCCTGTCCATAAAGGTTCAGAAATGATAGGCTTGGGGGTACTAATTAAGGCATAGATACAGGCAGGACTGAAAACAAAAAGACATGTAAAGGCTCTATAGACACCTAGATCCCCTCCATACTCCATGCAGCCAGGACCCCTAGAAGACAGGATTTGTACTCTCTGGCAATGTTGAACCAGAAGGACTTTCTACTGCTGTGACTCTCAACCTTGACTTCACATTAGAATCATCTTGGGAGCTTAAAAAGATCCCAATACCCAGGCTGCCCTCCAGACCAATTAAATCAATGTATCTGAAGATGATACCCTATGAATTATTATTTTTTAAGCTACCCAGATGATCATAGTATGCAGCCATGGTTGAAAACCAGGGAGAAATACTGAAAACAAAGGAAAAATGACACACAACATCTATGCCCAGTGGGCATAGAGAGACCACCATTCAGCAAGCCCTACCCACACATACAGAGCCATCAGCCAACACTTTAGTGCCTGTATCATGTATATATAAACATCAGCAAAGAATTACTGAACATTTGAGGAAAGCCTCAAACATGAAAGGCACAGACCAAAACCAATGGTTATAAGGCAGGGAACTTAAGAAGCCTTTTTTATTTATTTATTTTTTTTATTATTATTTTTTTGCGTTACGTGGGCCTCTCACTGCTTGGAAGCCCAAGAAGCCTTTTTTAAAAAGCTACAATTAGCATCCTAAAGAACATGTGAGAAGATTGGCTTCCATAGACCAAGGACAGAATAACCTTTTTATAATTCAAAGAATTATAAATCAAAACGCCCTAGAAATAAAATATACATAACTGAAGTAAAATATATGTATATACGGTAGGGAATTCCCTGGCGGTCCAGTGGTTAGGACTCCGAGCTTCCACTGGAGGGGTGACAGGTTCGATCCCTGGCTGGGGAGCTAAGATCCTGCAAGCCACACAGTGTGGCCTAAATAAATAAACACATAAATAAAGTGGAAATGTTGGAAGATGAAGTTGAGGTCATTCTCCATACACTGAACAAAAACAAGAGATGGAAAATAGAAGAGAAAATAAAATTAGAAAATTACCTTAGGCTATCCAACATCTTACAAACAGGAGGTATGGAAAGAAGGAACCAATAAAACAGAGGTGATGAAATGACAAAAATAAAAATACAAGAATAAATTTGTATAACTGAAGGACATGAGTTTCCAGATGACTGCTCAAATACCATGAATGTAAAAATACCCATACTATGACGCATGACTGTGAGATTTCAGAATGCTGTAGATAAAGAGAAGATCCTAGGAACCCTCAGAGTTAAAAACAAAACAAAACACAGGTAACATACCATGGGTTGAGAATGAGAATGGCGTCTGACTTTGTAAAAGCAAAACCAAAATCTGGGAGACAATGGAAATTACAAGGAGAATTCTAAGGGAAAATGATTTGCAAACTAGAATTCTGTACCTGGCCAATCCACTAATTGGATGAAAAAGAATAAAGACATTTTCACATATGCAGGGTCTAAAAATTTACCTTAAATGCACATTCTCAGGAAGCTACTGGAGGATGCTTCACTAATACAAGGAAATATTAATAAAACAAAAGACGACACTGGATGAAGAAAACAGGGAATCTAACACAGGAGAGATATAAGGTGAATTCCCAGGAAGATGGTGACAGAAAGTTTCAGGATAACATTGTACAAGCCTAGAGAAAAACCAGGCCAAATTGGAGTAGGAAGACAGAGGACACCTCACACTCTAAAAAATGTTACTGATAAATTGCTTGACGTGTTTGAAAAGTATTGATAGGATATAAAAAGTTCGTTATGAGTTTAGGGATAAATTTGGTTAAGTAGTACATCTTACACTAAGAACAAGGAAAATGTAATTATTAACTCCAGGGAAAACAGATATAGAGAACAAACTACTGGTTACTGGTCGGGGGGACAATATTACAAGTGGGGGAGTGGGAGGTACAAACTCTTGGGTGTAAGATGGGCTACAAGGATGTATTGCACAACACGAGGAATATAGCCAATATTTTGAAATAACTGTAAATGGAGTGTAGCCTTTAAAATAAAAAATTTAAAAAGTATAATAACAAATAATAAATAGATAAATAAATAATTAAAAAATAAGAGATACATATAATTGTTACCTGTAAAAAAATAAATAAGGGCAGAATTAGGACTAATGAAGGGAAGATTCAGGGAGGCAGACTTCAACTCAATGTAGGACAGAACCATTAAATAATTAGAATTATCTTACAGTCAAATAGGCTTTCCCCAAAGCAGTACGTTCCAGTCACTGGAAGTCAAAAAGTATTCCAACACACAAGATGTTCCCAGACTGGGTGTAGAGGTCAGAGGTCAGGTCCTCTGTCAAGTTAAGGTTCTATTATTTAAGAGAAGTTATTGCCTTTTAGTTCATTTAACTTGATTAGCTTCATATTTTTCCCATCGCAAAGTTCTCTTCTGAATAGGTGACACACACTCCTTGGTATTTGAAGGATGAGAATAACTAGGTTACTGGTCAGGTAATTGCCTTTTCGTTGATAGTCTCTCCAGAGATGCCATAGATATATTGAAGTACCAGATTGAAATGTGTTACTTTGCTTTTACTTATCAATGAGTGTTCGATATAATTAATATTTATAGCTCTCATGATTGAAGCCCGGGCTTTGCAGTCCAAGATTTTCCTCCCAGAAATATTTCCCAGGCCTACATTTTCACCTCAGAAATTGGTTTAAGGTTTGGACGTTGCTTAGCAGCACACAGCAGTGTAATTAACTTTCCCTTTATTTTCTACTGTCACTTTTCATCTCTTAGACCAGAGTATTGATGTTTGATACTTTATCCATACTCATCTGAGACGCATAATCAAGAGAAAGTTTTTTTAAAATTTATTTATTTAATTTATTTATTTTTGGCTGTGCTGGATCTTCAGTGCTGTGTGTGGTCTTTCTCTAGTTGCGGTGAGCGGGGGCTACTCTTCGCTGCGGTGCATGGGCTTCTCATTGTGGTAGCTTCTCTTGTTGCAGAGCACAGGCTCTAGGTGCACGGGCTTCAGTAGTTGTGGCACACGGGCTCAGTCGTTGTGGCTCACGGGCTCAGTAGTTGTGGCTCATGGGCTTAGTTGCTCCGCGGCATATGGGATCTTCCCGGACCAGGGCTTGAACCTGTGTCCCCTGCACTGACGGGTGGATTCTTAACCACTGTGCCCCCAGGGAAGTCCTAAGAGAAAGTTTTTTTTAAAACTAATGTGAGGAGTAGAATAATAGTATTGACCAGGTAACGTGTACCCTAAATCTGTTATCTGCATGAATCATCAGGCTAGTTCAATGATGAAAACAACTAGCCTGTACGTTTTGTTTTGTATAGTTCCAGCCCACTTATAATCGTGTATGATCCTCCCAATGCTGAACCCAGAGAGCAGAGGTGATATTAGTGTCTCATTTTATAGATGAAAAAAACCTGAATTTCAAGATTATAAGTTGCCCAGCACTATGTCTAGCAAGTGGAAAAAAACAGAGCACTACTCCAAGAATTTGGACTCAGAACACATTTTTTCTCCTCCACACCATTCTCCCTCTTACATGAAAATGTTTCTCATGGCTTGTCATCCTCACCCCTGCACTAAACGTTGACAAAGATGAGTTGGCTGCACACTGCCAAGTTATCAGTTGCATAATAGTCTTTCTCTGAAGTCTTCTGTCAAAAGTGAAAATCTGTCAGTTTACCTAAATTATCTGAAAAGCAGCTTATATAAATTTTCAAATATGCATTTATGTGCCAACTCATATTTACTGGCTCATAGTACAAAGATTTCTTGTCGATACTTAAAGGATTTCCATGTGGAACTTCCCCAAATTATCACCTTAACAAAGTATATTTGAAAGGAAAATAATATCAATAGCCTTCATTATCATCTAAGAAAATTAATACTACTAAAATTCAAGTGCTAAGATTTTATATATTTGATACATTTTTTCCAAACTTTGCTGTACATTGGAATCGCCAGGAATCTTTTTTAAAAAATGCATCTACCTCCAGACATTCTGACTTAGTTGTTATGATGTGCAACCTGGGCATCAACAACTTTAAAATGTCCCAAGTGATTTTAATGTATGTCAAATTTGGGGAAACATTGCTGTTTAGTCTACATTTGGAAAGTGAAAATCAAAGATGTCTTAAAATAGTATATCTTTGGTTCTCTTTGATTTGAAAGATAATTAATTGATTGACATCTGATAATTTCTGTTGATTTGTCCTCTGATTTCAGATAATTACATACAATCAGAAAATTAAAATGTCACACACAACTGTGCATTATTATACATTAATATATAATTTAATATGAATGTGGTTGTTTTATTCTCTTTTATTTCATGTTATGTGTAACAATCTGATAATTAATTGTAAGATTTGAGGGCTAAAAAAATTCTGCCCATTGCCTTGTTTAATTTTAGCTGATCTCATGAACCATTTTGAAAATTACTAGGTTACAGTAGTGCATTAATAAAATCTATAAAACTAGCTAGAAGACAGAATACTTGGACACTTACATGGAAAAAGGAAATGGCAAAATATTTAAACAAATTGCACTGAAAGGCATTTTTTTTAATTCACATTATTATACCATTTCAGGTTTGGGTTTAAGTTTAGGTATTTGTTAACTCACTATTTTTAATCCTATCAATAACTGCTAAGGATAAGAAAGATGATGGAAAAATAAAATCTTATTTGACAGTTGGCTTTTAGTATCTACTTTCATTTTATCAGTCATATCAAAGCAAAAATGAACTCAGTTGCTTTATTTCTATGAAAAATATTAAAAGTAATGCCATGAATAATTATACATATGTAACGTGTTATGTGTATATAATGTTATATATGTAATAATAAATATATATATATGTATTGATCCCTGTTTACTTGGGCTGTTAATGTTTATGTGACACAAATACCGGTTCAAAAGAAATGGCTATTATTCCCTAGTGTCTGTCACCAAGCTTCTGACATTGCTAGGAAAGTATTGATATTTAAGCTTGCTAAAAATAAAAATGGGCTTATTGCTCTCGCTCTCTACCCAAATGTTTGTTATTATGTCAAACTAGAATCTATTGATGTAGAGCCCATAGCTTTCTGGCTACCATGACATAGGAGTTTTCCTGTAGGTCAGAATTGTAAAATGGAGTTTTCCTGTAGGTCAGAATTGTAAAATGTTAGAATCATTTGTGTGGCTTATTGCATTGGTTTCTTAAGATTAAAGATTTCTAGTCAAATATTTTATTTTAAATAGTAATAAGCTGTTAAGTATTCCTAAAGTATATTACCAACATAATGTGGTATAAATACCTCTTAGAAGAGATACAAAAAACAATAGGTAGTGGATATACAGGTGTTTTTTCAAAACAGAATTGTGAGCTTACAGAGGTAGGTAATGTATCCAGTTTTATCAACTTAAAGCCATCAAATTTTGATGTTTCTATTTCAAGTAAATCAATGTGTTTAATTATTATAGGAGATACCCAAGGAGATCATCAGTTATTTGCAAACATTTATATTGCTTATTGCTGGGGTAGGATGACAGACAGTATAATGAAATAGAAGCAAAGATTTGGAAAGTGTGAGGGCAATGGAGAAATTAACATGAGTTGGGAGAGCTAAGGGAGGTGAATAGAAAGAAGGAAGATTAAAGAAAAGACTGGGAGTACTACAAAAGCAGTTTAAACTGCTTATCTGTGCACTGTATTCCCAGTTGTATATTGCTATTCTCACATAACATCGAAACCTTCATGGGGTTCACCACTGTGACTGGGAATTCCATGTAGATGAAAAGCAATAGTTAATTTTTGCCCATTATTTAAATGGATTATTTGGTTATTTACTATTGAGTTGTAGGACTTCCTTATATATTTTGGATATTAACTATTTTTCAGATATATGGTTTGCAAATATTTCCTCCCATTCTCTATGTTGCCTTTTCATTTTGTTGATTGTTATTGTTGCTGTGCAGAAGCTTTTTAGTCTGTCTATTTTTTGCTTTTATTGTCTGTGCTTTTGGTGTCATATCCAAGAAATCATTGCCAGGACTAATGTCAAAAACTTTTCCCCTGTTTTCTTATTGGACTTTTATGGTTTCAGGTCTTATGTTTAAGTCTTTAATCCATTTTAAGCTAATTTATGTGTGTAGTATAATAGTACAATTTCATTTTTTTGCATGTGGATATCCTTTTCCCAGCACCATTTATTGAAAAGACTATCCTTTTACCCATTGTGTACTCTTGGCACTTTTGTCAAAGATCAGTTGACTGTTTATGTGTAGGTTTATTTCTGGGTTCTCTGTTCTGTTCTACATGTCTGTTTTTATGCAAGTACCATATTGTTTTGATTACTGCAGCTTTGTAATATATTTTGAAATCTGGAAGTGTGATGCCTCCAGCTTTGTTCTTGTTCAAAATTGCTTTGGCTATTTGGGATCTTTTGTGGTTCCATATGAATTTTAGGATTGTTTTTCTATTTCTATAAAAAATGCCATTGGGATTTTAATAGGGATTCCATTGAATCTGTAGATTGCTTTGGGTACTATGGACATTTTAACAAATATTAATTCTTCCAGTCCATGAACATGGACTATCTTTCCATTTATTTGTGTTTTCTTTGTTTTCTTTCATCAGTGTCTTATAGTTTTCAGAGTACAGGTCTTTCACCTCCTTGGTTAAATTTATTCCTAGGTAATTTATTCTTTTCTTTTTTAACATCTTTATTGGAGTATAATTGCTTTACAATGGTGTGTTATTTTCTGCTGTACAACAGAGTGAATCAGGTCTATGTATACATATATCCCCATATCCCCTCCCCCTTGTGCCTCCCTCCCACCCTCCCTATCCTACCCCTCTAGGTGGTCACAAAGCACCGAGCTGATCTCCCTGTGCTATGCAGCTGCTTCCCACTAGCTATTTTACATTTGTTTGTGTATATATATCAATGCTACTCTCTCACTTCATCCCAGCTTAACCCTTCCCCCTCCCCATGTTCTCAAGTCTGTTCTCTACATCTGCATCTTTATTCCTGTCCTGCCCCTAGGTTCATCAGAACCTTTTTTTTTTTTTTTTTTTAGATTCCATATATATGTGCTAGCATATGGCATTTGTTTTTCTCTTTCTGACTTCACTCTGTACGACAGACTCTGGGTCCATCCACCTCACTACAAATAACTCAATTTCGTTTCTTTTTATGGCTGAGTAATATACCATTGTATATATTTGATGCAATTGTAAATGAGATTGTTTTCTCAATTTTTCTTTCTGATAATGTGCTTCAGTGTATAGAAATGCCACAGATCTCTATATATTATTAATTTTTTATCCTGCAACTTTATTGAATTCATTTATTCTAACTTTTTTTTGGTGTAGTGTTAAGGGTTTTCTGTATATGGTATCATGTCATCTGCAAATAGTGACAGTTTTACTTACTCTTTTCCAATTTGGGTACCTTTTTTTTTCTTGCCTAATTGCCATAGCTAGGACTTTCAGTACTATGTTGAATAAAAGTGGCAATAGTGTTTTGTTCCTGATCTTACAGGAAAATCTTTGAGCTGTTTACTGTTGAGTGTGGTGTTTTGTTATATATGGCCTTTACTATGTTCAGGTATGTTCCCTCTATACCTACTTTCTTGAGAGTTTTTTATCATAAATGGATGTTCAGTTTTGTCAAATGCTTTTTCTGCATGCATTGAGATGATCATATGATTTCTATCCTTCCTTTTGTTAATGTGATGTATCTTGTTGATTTATTTGTGGATGTTGAACCATTCTTGCATTCCTGGAATAAGTCCCACTTGATGGTGGTGTATGATCCTTTTAACGTATTTGTTGGATTTGATTTTCTAATATTTGTTGAGGATTTTTGCATCTGTGTTCATCAAGAATATTGGCCTATAATTTTCTTTTTTGTGTTGTCCTCATCTGATTTTGGTATCAGGGTAATGCTGGCTTCATAAATGTGTTTAAAAGGTTTTTCCTCCTCTTCAGTTTTTTGAAAGAGTTTGAGAAGTATAGGTATTATATCTTCTTTGAATGTTTTGTAGAATTTACCAGTGAAACCATCTGCCCCTGGGCTTTTGTTGGTAGATTCTTGATTACTGTTTAAATTTCCTTACTAGTAATTAATCTATTTGGATTTTTTATTTCTTCATTATTCGTCTTGGATGATTGTATGTTTTTAGGAATTTATCCATTTCTTCTAGGTTGTCCAGTTTGTTGGTATGTAATTGTTCATAGTAGTCTCTTATGAACCTTTGTATTTCTATGGTATCAGCTGTAACTTTTCTTCTTTCATCTCTGATTTTATTTATTTGAATCCTCTTTTTTCCTTGGTTAGTCTAGCTGAAAGTTTATTGATCTTGTTTATCTTTTCAAAGAACCAACTCTTGGTTTCATTAATCTTTTCTATTGTTTTTTTCAGTCTCTACTTCATTTATTTCTGCCCTAATTTTTATTATTTCCTTCCTTCTACTAATTTTGGGCTTTGTTTGTTCTTCTTTTTCTAGTTCCTTTAGATGTAAAGTTAGTTGTCTGGGGGGGGGGCGGATTTTTCTTGTTTCTAGAGGAAGGCCTGTATTGCTACGAACTTCCCTCTTAGATTTGTTTTTGTTGCATTCCACAGATCTTGATGAGTTGTATTTCTGTTTTCATTTGGCTCTAGGTATTTTTTTTTATTTCTCCCTTGATTTCTTCAATGACTCATTGGTTGTTCAGTTGCTTAACCTCCATGTTTTTGTACGTTTTCCTGTGATTGATTTCTAGTTTCATATCACTGTGGTAAGAGAAGATGCTTGATATAATTTCAGTCTTCTTGAATTTACTGAGACTTGCTTTGTCACCTAACATGTGATCTATCGTGGAGAATGTTCTATGTGCACTTGAGAACAATGTGTTTTTGCTGCTTTTGGATAGGATATTCCATATATATCTATTAAGTTCATCTGATATAATGTGTATTTTAAGTCTGTTGTTTCCTTATTTATTTTCTTTCTGGATGCTCTTTTCATTGATGTAATTAGGGTATTAAAGTCCCCTATTATTGTTGTATTGCTTTCAATTTCTCCCTTTAAGTCTATTAATATTTGCTTTATATAGCTTGATGCTCCTCTGTTACATGCATATACATTTATAAATGTTACATCTTCTTGCTGGATTGATTCCTGTATCACAGTGTAATGCCCTTCTTTGTCTTCTATTACAGGCTTTCTTTAGAAGTCTATTTTGTCTGATATGAGTAAAGCTACTCCAGCTTTCTTTTCATTTCCATTTGAATGGAATATCTTTTTTCCATCCCTTCACTTTCAGTCTGTGTGTGTCCTTTCCTCTGAAGTGAGTCCCTTGTAGTCAGCATATAGAAGGGTCTTGTTTTTTTTAATCCATTATGCCACTCTATGTCTTTTGACTGGAGCATTTAGTCCATTTACATCTAAAGTAATTATTAATAGGTATGGACTTATTGCCATTTTGTTCATTGTTTTCTGGCTGTTATTGTTCCTCTCTGTTCATTTCTCTTTTCCTTTGTGTTTTGCTGGTTTTCTTCAGTGTTATGTTTAGATTCCCTTCTCATTTTAATTTGTGTATTTAAATTTTGTCCTTGTGGTTACTGTGAGATTCACATATGACATCCTATTAGGTTGGTAGCAACTTAAATTTGAACACATTCCAAATCTTTATCTTTTTACCCCCTCCCCATGTTTTATACTTTTGCTGACAAATTTTGCATCTTTCTATTTTATGCATCCCTTAACTAATTATTGTACTTTTAGTTATTTTTACTACTTTTCTCTTTTAACTGTCAGGCTTGCTTTATAAGTGATTTATCCACTACTTTTATTATATATTTACCTCTTCCAGTGAGATTTTTACTTTCATATGTTTTCTTATTATTAATTAGCACCATTTCTTTTTAGCTTATAGAAGTCCCTTTGATATTTCTTGTAGAGTTGGTTTAGTGATGATGAACTCCTTTAGCTTTTACTTTTCTGGGAAATTTTTTATATCTCCTTCAATTCTGAATGACAACCTTGCTGGGTAGAGAATTCTACGTTAGAAGTTTTTTTTGTTTGTTTTTTGTTTTTTTTTAAGCACTTTGAATATGTCATGCCATTCCCTTCTGGCCTATAAAATTCATGCTCAAAAATCTGCTGATAGCCTTATGGGGTTTTCCCTGTATATAACAAGTTGTTTTCTCTTGCTGCTTTTAGGATTTTCTCTTTATCCTAAACATATACCATTTTATTTATAATGTGTCTTGCTGTATGTCCCTTTGTGTTCATATTATTTGGAATACTTGGGGCTTCCTCGACCTGAATTTCTCTTTCCTTCCCCAGATTAGGGAGGTTTTCAGTCACTATTTCTTCAAATATTTTTGACCCTTTTTCTCTCTTCTTCTTCTGGGACCCCTATAATGTGAATGTTATTCTGCTTTATGTTGTCCCAAAGGTCCCTTAAGGTATCTTCACTTTTTAAAATTCTCTTTGTTTGTTTGGCTGCCCTGTCTGAGTGAGTTTCATTGTTTTGTCTTCCAGCTGGCTGATTTGTTCTTCTACCTCATCCAGTCTGCTGTTGAACCCCTCTAGTGTATTCTTCAGTTCGTTTGTAACTTCTGTTTACTACTTTCTTATATTTTCTATCTCTTCATTGAAGTTCACTCTGTTCATCCATTCTCCTCCTGAGTTTGGTGAGCATCTTTATGACCATTACTTTGAATTCTTTATCAGATGTATTGTTTATCTCTGTTTTGATTAATTTTTTTCTCAGATTTTGTCTTGTTCCTTTGATTAGAACATATTCCTCTGTCTTCTCATTTTGTCTAATTCTCTGTGGTTTTTTTCTCTATATTAGGTAGATCAGCTATGTCTACCAGTCTTGAAGGAGTGTTCTTATTTAGGAGATGTCCTGTGGGGCTCAGAAGTGCAATCCCACCTGGCCACCAGAGCTGGGTTTTCAAGCCGTGTCCCCTCTGTAGGCTGTATTTGACCTTTTGTGGCAGGGCTACAGCTGCTGCAGGGTGCTAAAGGGCAGGGCTGTCACCCAGACCAGCTGCAGGGCCTGGTGGTGGCTACCCTGGGGCACTGGTGGGCAGGGTTATAGCTTTGTCAGCTATGAGGCCCAGCTGGGGTGCAGGGATGGGCAGGGCTTTCAGCAGGGTGTGCCCACTGTCACGAACAGGTTAGATAGAGAATTCCAAAATGGTGCCCACCAGTGCCAGTATTAGCAAGGTACGCTGAGGTTGCATAGATGACTCCCACCAATGACTCAGTCCCCAGGGAGCATCTCAACTGGTACTTGCCTCTCTAGCAGTTGCTTCAATATTAGTAAGTGGGTCCCTATCACCTATGGTCCATAAGCTTTTCAATCTGGTGTTTTTGCAATGGTTTTCAGGCCAAGTGAGTCTGCATGCAAGCCCTTTAAGAGTTGGTCTTCTGTTCCATGAAGTTCTATCGTTTTCCTGAGCATTTTGCCTGTTGTTTTTTAAAGCCTAATGTTTAGGTGACTTGTCTCTCCTGTGCAGGATCTAGGGGTTGGAGTGCTTGATGTGAAGTTGGAATCCCTTGCTCCTCAGGGGAAAGATCTGTACCTTGTGATCCCTTTTGATTGTGGATCACCACAGCTGGGATGTGGGTTATTCCCTGGGAGCCCATATTTCTCCCTCTCCTACCCATCTCAATGCTGTCCTTTTACCCTCTTTTGTGGAGGATTTGTTCATCCAAATTTTAGGTCTTTTTCCAAGGGAACTATTGTATATGTAGTTGTAGATTTGTTGTGTCCATGGGAGGAGGTGTGTTTAAGATCTTCCTATGCCACCATCTTGAACCTTCTCCAGAAACCCCATATTTTTTAGCTATAATTCCCCTATTCCTCTGTCCCTCACCAACCCAGCCCTAAAAAACCACTAATCTACTTTCTGTCTTTATAGATTTCCCTATTCTGGGCTTTCATATGAATGAAATCATATAGTATCTGGTAACTTTTGCAACTTACTTCTTTCATTGACATAGTGTTTTCAAAGCTTGTTCATGTTGTAGCATGTATCACTATTTCATTTCCTTTTTTTTTCTGAAGCACCTTAGGTTTGTTAATTTATTAATTAGTAACACATACCTGATTCTGATTCTGAGCTGGAGGGTGTTGTTTCATACTGAAAAATCAACTATGTAATATGGTACATTATGTGCAAATGTAAATACTGAAGAACTCTGTAAAAGTTTAATCAAAATCTACTTTCAGTTTGTTAATGATTTCCCAAGAAAACCACTGAGAGAGACACAGCAACCTCATGAGAAGCTCATGAATCTCTTCAGAATTAATTTTTATAATGGCAGTTCTGATTATGTTGATCCAAGTAATGCAGTGGTGGCAGGTTGGATAAAGGGAAAGGTTTATTTTTAGTTTCCCCAAATGTTGTCTCACTTGGTTTAGGAGAGCTTGGGAATACTCAAGAGTTATCTTCCAGAGAATTTCTGCCATAAGATTTGTGTTCCTGAAAGTTTGTGCCGTCGTGAGGAATGGCTCGCTCATGATCTGTCCATGACTGGAGAACTGCTTTCTCTGATAAAACCTTTACATCTTCTGGTAAACGGGAAGACATGGCATGACAAAGAGTTTTGCCATTTGGCGAGAGAGGGGCGTGTCTTTTGTCCCTTGCTGTAAAATTTGTCAAGTGCAGTTTTGTGCTGTCTTTCCCAAGGTCTTCCATGCATCCTGCTGGGGTGCAGGCTTCCTTGATTGCAGCTGGGGTTTTCAGCTTTCTTAAGTTCAGCTTGTACTTGAGTCACCAGATGTAAATTAGAGATTTCTCTCTTCAGTTCCCAGTGTGCACTTTGCATATTATCACTTGAAATGCTTAGTCTTTGGAGATCTCTGCTCTTCAGACTGTCTTCCTGAGATGGATCCGTTTGTTTGGATTTTTTTAGCTCTATTTTGAGATCTCTACATTCTTTCCTCATCAGTTCCAGTTCTTGTTCCAAACCATGGATCTTCAGGTCACAGCTCAACTTTTCCACCTCCTGGTTTGATGAAGGTGGATTTAAATTTCTTATCACCTGCCGAGTTTCCATCTCTGTCCTCTGCTGGAGGAGTTCTACTTCTTTAGATTGTAGCTGTTCATTCTGTACTTTCAGAGATTCAGAGTTGTCTTTATTCATTTTATCCAATTTGCTCTTCAGATTAACTCTATCAATGCAAACCTCTCGATATGCCTGGTAGGCCTTATTTATTTGTTCTCCTCCCACAGAATTTGTTTCTTCATCCCTTCGAGCTCCTATAAGCTTTTCTTCCTAAAATCTTATTCTTTTTTTAAAGAAAGAGTTCTCTTTCTCTGAATCCTTAAGTCGTTTTTTGATGTCTTCATATGCAGTGACAGGGGCAAAATGTGAAGCAACAGATTCATCTCCTGAATACATTGAGACTGGAGTCACTGTATCTCTCCTATGGGCTTTTTCATGATTCAGAATGCAGATATCATCATCTACCAGTGCATCCATGACAGCCCGCACACAGGCTCCTAGGGCCGCCCCCAGAGCCGCCGAGTTTCAATTCCCCAGTGTTTGGAAACCGACCAAAAACAAACCGGGTCACCAGGGGCTTCCGGTTTCCTCGAAGACAGCGCCGCTTCCCCGGCGAAGGCAGCCGCTCCGGGAACGCTGCGGAGGGACTGCCATTTCTCCCGCCTTGGCGGCATCAAGGCCGGAAGGCCAGCCAGTCGGCTGCGGCCCTGGAGGCCCTGGAAGGAGGGCCGAGCCAAGGCCGAGGGCCGAGCCGCCGCTGGAGAAGGTCAGTTACCCAGCTCTGTCAGCGCCCCCCTGGGCCGTGCGCCACGCAGGGGGAGCCAGTTCATTCCTTTCTTTTGCTGAACAATATTTCATTGTATGGATATACTTCATATTGTTTATCCATTCAACTATTGATGGACATTTGGGTTTCCACATTTGGCCATTATGAATAATGTTGCTATGAACATTCATGTACAACTTTTTGTGTGGACATAGGTTTTCGTTTCTCTTGGATATATATAAACATAGGAGTAAAATTGCTGGATCACATGGTAACTCTGTGTTTGATCATTTGATGAACTTCCAAAATGTTTTCTAAAGTGGTAGGGAAGATTTTCATAAATTACTGTAATCTTTGCCATTGATGAGGCCAAGAAAAGGTTCCAACCAGATGCGTAACCTGCTCTTTTCCGGCAGGAAAGGAAATTATTGGATGGAAAAGCATACTGTGCTCCCAACCAGAAGACTTGGGTTACAATCTTGGCCTTGCCTTTCATTATCTTTATGACCTTGTGTCATTCACCTTCAGTGGGCACAATTCCCGTCACTGTCTAGAAATGAAGGGAATTGGATTACATGTTATCTAATTCTAAACTCCAACCCTGAGACTTTGAAGTGGTGTGACATTCTTCACTTAATCCTACATTTCACTCACATTCAAGATTTTGTCTGGCAAAGAAGTAGGATATGATTTTTATCTCCAGATTATATCTAATTTCTGGAGAAAACCAAAGATTACCTATTGTTACTAATTTCATTTTTCCCTTAGGTAGATCATGTGCTGCTAGTTCCACATAGAAAATAATCATAAAGTAGAAGTAGTTCACATATCTTTTTGGACATATATCTTTTGAAAGAATATATTCACAGAACTGAAATTGGGTTATAAAGATGCCCATTCTGAATCTGTCATACTGAGCCATAAAACAGTTATTCATTAGATCTATGCTACTCACTGTGTGGGTCACAGATGACAAGCATTGACATCACATAACAGCTTGTTATAAATGAGGATTCACAGGCCCAGTGAATCAGACCCTCTGGGGGTAGGGCCCGACAATCTGAGTTTTAACAAGATCTCTGAGTGAAACGTATTCACACTAAGCTCTCAAAATTATTGCTTCAGACCCTATGCATTGCAGTCTTCCATCTTAGTATACTATATTCAAAACTTGTTTCTAGATTTAATTTCTAATCAGTTTTGAAACAGAAGATCTGGGCTTCACCTTAGTATCTTTCATTGAAGAAGTTGGAGCTACATGTGCTGTAGTTAGCAGCCAATGCTTAATTCGTGCCAAACAGATGATGTCTAGTAGCAACAGCTGAATCAATAAACTTTGGTTTACTTTCATCTGGCTCAGAAGAAAAATCAGTTCTTCCCTGAATAGCTTGTATAAGTAAGCCTACCTATTTGCCTTATTTCTTTTCTCTTTTTATTTTTTTTAATGTGGCACATCCATACAATGGAATGTTCTTTTTTTTTTTTTTGGATGCGTTGGGTCTTCATTGTTGCTCGCAGGCTTTCTCTGGTTTCGGCGAGCAGGGGCTGCTCTTCATTGCGGTGCGCGGGCTTCTCACTGCAGTGGCTTCTCTTGTTGCGGAGCACGGGCTCTAGGCACGTGCGCTCAGTAGTTGTGGCTTGCGGGCTTTAGAGCGCAGGCTCATTAGTTGTGCCTCACGGGCTTAGTTGCTCCACGGCATGTGGGATCTTCCTGGACCAGGGCTCAAACCTGTGTCCCCTGCATTGGCAGGCGGAGTCTTAGCCACTGCGCCATCAGGGAAGTCCCTGCCTTATTTCTTGATCGGTTATTTTTAATGGCAGTGAATTGCTAAACTTCCAACAATTTATTTCCTAATCATTTTATTGTATTTTCTTCTGAAGGAAGAAAACCTCTGTACACTACAAAGAAAAGAACAAATATTTGAATAATGTTTTACAGTTTCTAAGGTGTTTTCATGTACATTTTATCATTTAATTCTCCTGGGATCCCTGTGAAGTAGTGTAACACTGTGACTTTGTACATAGCATGCTGAAAACTTCTAAATGGAGTCAGAATGGATGAAAAGGTAGACCTAACAAGATTGGGGCTAAGAGAAGTTGGCTTAGGAAGTGGGAATGACATCCATTCTGACCCATTTACATTGGGGTTCACAGTCCAGTTCAGACAAAGCATCAACACCCAGGATTCCAGTGGAGGTAACATGAGGAAGCTCATAGCCTGAACCGTCAACATGAAATGATAGAAGAGATCAGAAGAAGAGCCCAAATGTGCTGAATGGGTCATCAGAATTCTCATAGGAAGATTTGGTCTCCCAACTTGACAGCTGGAGACTCAGATCTGGGAAAGGAAAAAGGAGAGTCATGAGACTTGTTTCTCCATTCATTCCACAAACTGAGTTCTAGTTCTATGCCAGGCACTATGTCCCTTTCTGAGAATATACTTGAGAGGGCTTCCTTGGTGGTGCAGTGGTTAAGAATCTGCCTGCCAATGCAGGGGACACGGGTTCAAGCCCTGGTCTGGGAGATCCCACACGCCGCGGAGCAGCTAAGCCCGTGCGCCACAGCTACTGAAGCCCGCGTGCCTAGAGCCCGTGCTCCGCAACAAGAGAAGCCACCCCAGTGAGAAGCCCGCGCACCGCAACGAAGAGTAGCCCCTGCTCGCCACAACTAGAGAAAGCCTGCACGCAGCAATGAAGACCCAGCGCAGCCTAATATAAATAAATAAAATAAATTAATTTTTTAAAAAAGAATATACTTGAGAGAAAAAGTGCAGGTGCTCCGTGCAACCATGAGATTTTTAATCTTGTGGGGGAGACAGAGATTAGTGAAATAACTATGGCAATTAATGTATAATCATGATCACAAGCTGAGATAAGTGCTCAGGGCAAAAAGGAATCAGAGGTCTATGGCAGGCGAGAATTCTACCACTGAACCACCCATGCACCAATCAGAGGTCTGTGAAAGAGGATCCGACCTGGTTGGGAGAAGGAGAACTTCCAGAGAAGTAATTATTGAGCTGAGAACTGAAGGATTGAATTAGGGGTCAGCTAAGCCAGTGTTCTTCAAGGTAATATTTATTTTACACCTCATCCGCTTGTAACATCTAAATTTGTGACTGCGTTATATATAACATATTAGCATAGCTATATATGCAATTTATAATTTATAATATAAACTTATATTTGTAATTTATAATAAATGTACATGGGCTTCCCTGGTGGCGCAGTGGTTGAGAGTCCGCCTGCCGATGCAGGGTACACGGGTTCGTGCCCCGGTCCGGGAAGATCCCACATGCCACGGAGCGGCTAGGCCCGTGAGCCATGGCCGCTGAGCCTGCGCGTCCGGAGCCTGTGCTCCACAACGGGAGAGGCCATAACAGTGAGAGGCCCGCGTACCGCAAAAAACAAAAACAAAAACAAAAATAAATGTACATATATTTGGAGGGATGTTCTTAAGCCCCCTCTTATAATTTGTAAGTCCCAGGGCATTGGGCATGAAATGTTTTAATAGAAACATGTGTAAGCGGGTGGGGACAGAGGACAAAGCAAGTATCATTACTTTCATATCTCTCCCTATTGGGAAAACTGAATAAGCTTGAACTCTAAGTAGCAAATACTTTTCTCACTAACGGATCTTTAATACCCTCTCCCATCTCTGTAACACACACAGGAATGCTAAACCTGCAGGAAAAACTTCCTCCCCCGAGTGCTCAATATAGAAACCGAACTGCAGCCCTATATTATATATTACTGCATAATAAAGTGTCTCAAAAATTAGTGGCTTAAAAAACATTTATTATCTCATAGTTTTTATGGGACAGGAATCCAGGCATGTTTTACTGGGTCCTCTAGCTCTGGGTTTCCCATGAGGCTAAAGTCACCTCAAGGCACCGATTGGAAAGGAGCTGCTTCCTATTTCACTCACGTGGTTGGTAGCAGGATTCAGTTCCTGATGGACTCCTGAACTTAGGTCTCAGTTTCTCGTAAGCTGTAGGCTAGAGGTCTCCCTTGGTTCCTTGCCACATGGGCCTCTCTGTAAGTGCATTTCACAATATGGCAGCTGGTTTCATCAGAGCAAGCAAGTGAAAGGAGAAGAGAGTGCCAGCAAGAGGAGGCGTGCTAGCAAGACACAAGTCACAGTCTCGGAACCTAACTGCGGAAACATTTCATCACTTTTGCCATATTTTGCTTGTTAGAATCATGGCCCTAAGGTCAGTCTGCACTCAAGAGGAGAAGATTACACAAAAGTGTGAATACCAGGAGGCAGGGAGCCATTGGGAGCCATGTAAGCTACCTACCAGAATTCCCAAAGCCATATTTGGAAAACTCAGCAGAAATGAGATAGCTAGTGCAACAATTATTCCGTTCACCATCTTAGATTAGTATTATCACCAAAAGTTTAGCACCAAAAAAGTTTAGCACCGAATGTTCTACTCCGCTTTTTTTCTCTAATTTGATGCATATACATGTGCACTGTATTCCATGCATAGTTCTCATTCTAGAGCACTGAATCCTGGCCAACTTACCTCATTGCCTAGGGATCTCCTCACTCAAGGCGTGCCAGCCATACTGGCAGCCTGCCCCAGGGCCTGTTCCCATCTATCTAGAACATACTTCCTCTATATGTAGGCCTGACTGTCCCCTCACTTCATTCAGTTCTCTGCCCAAATGCCACATCTTCACCCACTCTTCACTCTCTTTTACTCTGCTTCATGTTTCTCCATAATGCTTATCTCTACCTGACATTCTGTAATGTACTTTTCCATTATCTGTTTATTGTCTGTCTCTTCCAACAAACGTGTACTTGTGGTCATAAATTCCAGATCCTAGAGTGGTACCTGGCATATGTAAGTACTCAGTAACTATTTGTCAAAACGGTGAAGGAATATTTTTGTATTTAACTAAGGGAAAACCTGTACTTCAAATTTATTTTTGTACCACCTTACTAATATGATACACATCCACCTCTGGTTATTAGGAGTTATGCCATCATTTTTTCCCACCTATGATAATGAGGAAACAAATGATTAGAAATGGGAAGGTTTTCAAGGACCTCTTTTGGCAAAGAAGTTGACATTTAGCAATTTTGATTCCGTTAACAGATGTACTTTTGGTTTTTGCCCTAAATTCACATTCATTGAGAAAGGGAAAAAAAAACTTTAGAAAATACTACATATGGGAATGATTGAGTTCCTTTGCAATGGTTTTCTGTATAAGCTTTGTTGTATATTTGTTTATTTGTTTCCATCATAAAGATCAACTACTGAAATGCAAAAACTTACTGTCAAGATATGTTTTCAGTAGTTTCCATAAACTTACATCTCATTCTGTACTGAAAATTCACTTTGCTAAAACCAAGAGAATTGAAAGCTTATTCAGGACTCATCTTGAATGAATGCAAAAAAAAATTGTATCCTTAGATCAGAAGCCTCTGAATGCTTTATTTGGTCTGATAAATCCAAGTCAGTATTTTAGGGTATATAATGGTATACGAGTGAAGAGCTATGTGCAGAGAGTACTCTTAGATATTATGAGCAACACAAAGATAAGTAAGGCTCATATATAGGTGGACAGGCAGTAGTATAAAGTATAATGCAAATTGTGTGTTCTGGTGTTAAACTTCCTGTGTGACTTAATCACACATTTGGTAACCTGTCTGTGTCTCAGTACTTACTTCATTACTGTTGTTGTGATGGTTAATTTTGTGTCACACTGACTGGGCCACAGGGTACCCAGATGTAAACATTGTTCTGAGTGTCTCTGTGAGGGTGTTTCTGGATGAGATTAACATTTGAATCAGTAGACTGAGTAAAGCAGATTGCCTTCTCCAATATAGCTGGGCCCTATCCAATCCATGGAAGGCCTGAATAGAACAAGAAGGCTGAGTAAGGGAGAATTTGCTCTTTCTGGCAGGTGGTCTCTAAACTGGGACATCAGTCTTCTCCTGCCTTCGAACTCAGACCTGGACTAGAACTTACACCCTTGGCTCTCTTGCTTCTCATGCTACTGGACTTGGACTGGAACTGTATCTTGGGCTCTCCTGAGTCTGGAAATTCTCTGCTTCCAAAATCACATGAGCCATTGTTATAGTGGATATCTTTTTATCTATATATCTATATCTGTATCTGTCTATCTCCTGTTGGTTCTGTTTCTCTGTAGAACCCTAGTACAGTTGTTGAGTTAATTGAATGAGATAACTTATGTGAACCTTTTAATATGGTTCATGGAACATAGTAAGCACTCAGAAATATTACCCAAGAAAAGGCATTTTATTAGAATTAGTTAAAGCTTCAAGAGACTGAAAACCCAAACTAACAGTAGCTTAAATTTGAAAAGAAGGTTATATCACTCTCAGGTAAAGTCCCAAAGTATGGTATAATGACTTCTCATCAACCAGTCCAGTGCTGGTATGGCCACTCAGTACTCATCAGGAACCCTGGTTTCTTCTATCAAACTACCCGCCCTGTGCTGAAAACTTGACTATCAGTTTTTATCATGCCTGCTCTTGGTGGTTTGGGGATTTGGCTAAGCAATCAAAATTACACCACCACGGCTTCCCTGGTGGCGCAGTGGTTGAGAGTCCGCCTGCCGATGCAGGGGACACGGGTTCATGCCCCGGTCCGGGAAGATCCCACATGCCGCGGAGCGGCTGGGCCCGTGAGCCATGGCCGCTGAGCCTGCGCGTCCGGAGCCTGTGCTCCGCAAGGGGAGAGGCCACAACAGTGAGAGGCCCACGTACCGCAAAGAAAAAAAAAAAAAAAATTGCACCACCACAACAGGCCACACTTGGCTTTACTTAGAAGAATAATGATGTCATATACTCTCACCAGCAGCTCCACATCCTCACTAACACTTGGTATTGTAAGGACTTACATTGCTTTTTCTTTTTCTCCCAATCTCATGGCTGTATTCTGGTGTCTTACTGTAATCTAAATTTGCACTTCCCTGATTGTAAGTGGAATTAAGCAATTTTTCATACTCTTATATTATTTGATTTCTTTGTGCAGTGCCTATTCACGACTTTTGACTATTTTACGATTGGGTTATTTTCATTTTTCTTATTTATTTGTAGGAGTTCTTTATATATTCTCAATATTAATCCTTCATTGGTTTTATGTGTTGCAAATCTCCTCTCCCATGCTGTGTTCTTCTTCTTCCATGTTTGCAGTAACTTTTGATAAAATTCTTAATTTTAATTCATCCATCTTCCTTTATGGTTAGTGCTTTTAGTGTTCTGTTTTATCGTATAAGTCTTTCTCTCCTCTAAGGTCATGAAGTTATTTTTCTGTATTAACTTCTAAAGTTTTATTATTTTGCTTTTTACGTTTGACCTATGATATATCTGGAAATTATTTTTATGTATGGTTTGAAGTAAGAGACTGCCATTTCCTTTTTTCCCACGTGATTACCCAGTTGTCCCATTTACTTATTGAAAAGGCTTACTTCTCCACTGCCATGCCCTGTTTGTCATGAATCAAGTGTCCATTAATGTTGGATCTATATCCGAGTTTTCTAATCTGTGTCATTTTTCTACTTATTTATCTGAGTACCAATACAATAATTACTGTAGCTCTAGAATAAGTTTTGATATCCAGTAGTGCAAGCCCTCCCATCTTGTTAATAAACTTCAAGATAATTTTCTCTATTTTTGGCCCTTTGTGTTCCCATATAAATTTGAGAATCAACTTGTAGCATTGCACAAGAAAATTTGTTGAATATTTGACTGGCATTTTATTGACTATTGATCAATTTGGGGTAATTTTTATATATTTATATTTTTTAAAAACCTTTCTCTCTATATATATTTATATACACACATGTATATACACACAATATCGAGCCACCCAATCCATGAATGATATGTGTATCACTTCATTAATTTGGGTCATCTTTAATTTTTTTCCTTAAAACTAGGGAATGGAGTTTTAGATTTATTCCTAGGTGCTACATAATCTTTAATTATAAATTATATTTCTTTTAGTTGCTACTACAAAGAATCATCTGGTTATATAATCAATAAGTTCATTTTTTTTTTTTTTTTTTTTTTTTTTTTGTGGTACGCGGGCCTCTCACTGTTGTGGCCTCTCCTGTCGCGGAGCACAGGCTCTGGACGCAGAGGCTTAGTGGCCATTCCTCACGGGCCCAGCTGCTCCACTGCATGTGGGATCCTCCCGGACCGGGGCACGAACCCATGTCCCCTGCATCGGCAGGCAGACCCTCAACCACTGCGCCACCAGGGAAGCCACATTTTTTTAAATTGAAGTATGTAGTTGACTTACAATGTTGTGTTCGTTTCTGGTGTACAGCAAAGTGATTCAGTCATTTGTACACACACACACACACACACACACACACACACACACACACACATATATACATATATATATTCTTTTTCAGATTATTTTCTATTATAGGTTATTACAAGATATTGAGTATAGTTCCCTGTGCTATACAGTAGGTCCCTGTTGATTATCTATTTTATATACAGTAATGTGTATCTGTTAATCCCAAACTCCTAATTTATCCCCCCCTTCCCCTTTGGTAACCATAAGTTTGTTTTATGTCTGTGAATCTGTTTCTGTTTTGTAAATAAGTTCTTCTGTATCATTTTTTAGTTTCCACATTTAAGTGATATCATGATATTTGTCTTTCTCTGACTTACTTCACTTAGTATGATAATCTTTAGGTCCATCCATGTTGCTGCAAATGGCGTTATTTCAATCATTTTTATGGCTGAGTAATATTCTATTGTGTATATGTATACAACATTCTTGAACTGTTCATCTGTCAGTGGACACTTAAGTTGTTTTCATGGCTTGGCTATTGTAAATAGTGCTGCTGTGAACACTGGGGTGTATGTATCTTTTCGAATTAGAGTTTTTGTCTTTTCCAGATATATGCCCAGGAATAGGATGGCTGGATCATATGGTAACTCTAGTTTTAGTTTTTTAGGGAACCTCCATACTGTTTTCCATAGTGACTGTACCAATTTACATTCCCAACAACGGTATAGGACAGTTACCTTTTTTCCACACTGTCTCCAGCATTTATTATTTGTATACTTTTTGATGATGGCCATTTACAGTTGATTTGTGTGTGTGTGTGTGTGTGTGGTACACAGTCCTCTCACTGTTGTGGCCTCTCCCGTTGCGGAGCACAGGCTTCGGACGCGCAGGCTCAGCGGCCATGGCTCACGGGCCCAGCCGCTCCGCGGCATGTGGGATCCTCCCGGACCGGGGCACGAAGCCGTGTCCCCTGCATCGGCAGGCGGACTCTCAACCACTGCGCCACCAGGGAAGCCCAACAGTTGATTTTTAATGTTTATTTCATATCCAGTAATCTTGTTAAATTCTACTAATTTGTTTGTTGGTAATTTTGGATTTTCCATATGTACACAATGATAGCATTTGTGAATGGCACTTTTATTTCTTCCTTTTCAATCCAAACTAAAGGCTCCCAAGATGTCTGTCATTCCAGTTACTTGCTATTATGCCTTTGTACTTGTATACAAATGTAGTTAATTTTTAAATAAGTTTTATGGAGTGATGACACATATGCAGAAAAAATATATAAATCATAATTACACAAGTTGGTGAATAGCCACAAAGAAAACACAGCCATGTAACCACCACCCAGATCTAGAAATAAACCATTAGCAGCAAAGTCCTTAACCTAAGCTTTTTCCCCAGAGTAACAAGTATCCTGTTTTCTAACACAGTAGCTTGGTTTTACCTTTTAAACTTTATATGTATATGCACGCTTACAGTACTTAATCTTTTGCATTGGTGTCTTTCTCAGTATTAGTAAGTATCCATGGTACTGTGTATAGCTATTCATTTGCATTGCTGTGCATTATTCCATTGTAATCTACCATGCTGATGACATTTTGGTAATTTCGAGTTGGAGAGTAATAAGAATGATGTTGTTATGAGCATTCTCATGCATGCACATATGTACATGTTTCTGTTCAATAATACCTACGAATGGAAATTCTAGGTCAGTAGAACAAAGAGGAAGGCACACAAGATTTTAGTAAGTACACTAAAAGTATTATAAAATAATGACTAAGATCACAACAGACAGAATTGTCATGCACATGTGTCTCTGGGCATATGTAATCTGTTATCTACAATGCCTTGGAGAAGCTGTGCAGCAGTCGTGGCCATGGAGGTTAAGTAACCTGCCTAACAACTACATTCATTTAATAAATATTTATAGATTTCCTATTAAGTTCCTGGCATTGTTTTAGACTGGGGATTCAGTGGTAACCAAAATGCAGTCTGTTGCTTAAAGTTGCCTTCAGCCCAGCACAGATTTTTCTTTCTCTAAGGGGCCTTTGTAGCTTCCCCAATAAGAAATACTAGCCAATCTACTCTGTGTGATTACAGTCAGATACTCTCTAACCTATTTATTACACTATCTCTAGGTATAATAACAAGTTGCCTTTACAAAGTTACTAATGATTTAAAATGGGTCAGTGGTGTTACATAAAGAAATGAAATCATAATACCAGGGTTAGTTCTTAGGGAAATTTAATATAGCAAAGGAAAAATGTGAGAGAAAGAAAGAAAAAAAGGGAATATAAGAAAGGAAAATGAGACAGAATAGTAAGCCCATGTTATTTTTTTAAATTATTTTTTTAATATTTATCAGACCTCTGTTTATTTAGAATGACGGGGAATGAACTATAGTCTCTTTGCCTGTTTTTTTTGTTTGTTTTTTGTTTTTTGTTTTTTGTTTTTTTTGCGGTACGCGGTCCTCTCACTGCTGTGGCCTCTCCCATTGCGGAGCACAGGCTCCGGACGCGCAGGCTCAGTGGCCATGGCTCACGGGCCCAGCCACTGCGCGGCATGTGGGATCTTCCTGGTCCAGGGCACGAACTCTCAACCACTGCGCCACCAGGGAAGCCCTGAATAAATTTTTTAAAGAAGTCTGTGCCTGTTGTAGCAAATTCGGTCGGTGCTGAAGTATACAAGGGAGACCTTTCTCTCTAATTTCAGTTTGCATACACCATTAGACTCTTCTGTGTGTGGAAATGCACGTACATACATATATCATATGCCTATGTAACATATGCACAGTAACTATACAGACATCATTTAAAAGTTAAAGTTAGAGCATATGCTAATGTTACTCTGAAACATATTTAACTCAATGTGTATATCTTTCCAAGTGAGTACATATAGAATCACCTAATTCAGTTTTTTGAATATTTTATTTAATGTTTTAATATTAATTTTATATTTAATCATCTTTTTGGGGTGGGTATAATAGCAGATATATTTTATACATATATACTTTACATTATAGCACAAGCATTCATCTTCATTACTGAACAGTTTCATTATGTACAAGAGGTCAAGAAAGAAATTTATCATAACTTATTTAATCTGTTATTAGACATTTTGGTTCTTTCCAGTTTCTTGTTTTTTTATTCAAACAGAAGGTCACAAAAATTATAATCCTCTTCATCAGTTCAGTCAGTCCATGTAATTAATTTTTTTTCATCTTGATCTTTTGTTAGCACTTTTATGAATTCATCAGTTTTCCATTAGAGTTCTGAAAATGGTTATTCATTCAGTTCAGCAGTATAGTCAGTTACCAGAAACCTGTACTTGTCAGAGTCTTTTCCATGAATTCCTTGAAGATGAAACCCTTTTATAGGAACATATTTGCAAAAGCATCAGAGTACACCCAGAACTGTCTGTAAATGACAAAAGACTTAAAAATGACCATGGTTAAAGATTTGATGAAAGTTCATAATAATGCAATTGACAAGGAAATTTAGTTATTTCTGAGATATACATTTTAAAGTAATAACTAGAATTATGACTTACAACATTATATCAGAAAATGTAAGATTTTTAGAAATTTCATGTAATGTCTGAAATATTTATATTAACATATTTCTATACAAATAACCCAAAGAAAGTTTAGTATTAGTTGTTTTTTTGTTTGTTTGTTTATACAGCAGGTTCTTATTAGTCATCAATTTTATACACATCAGTGTATACATGTCAATCCCAATCGCCCAATTCATCCCACCACCAACCCTACACCCCCGTGTCTTTCCCCCCCGGTGTCCATACGTTTGTTCTCTACATCTGTGTCTCAACTTCTGCCCTGCAAACTGGTTCATCTGTACCATTTTTCTAGGTTCCACATACATGCGTTAACATACGATATTTGTTTTTCTCTTTCTGACTTACTTCACTCTGTATGACAGTCTCTACATCCATCCACATCTCAAAAAATGACCCAGTTTCGTTCCTTTTTATGGCTGAGTAATATTCCATTGTATATATGTACCACATCTTCTTTATCCATTCGTCTGTCGATGGGCATTTAGGTTGCTTCCATGACCTGGCTATTGTAAATAGTGCTGCAGTGAACATTGGGGGTGCATGTGTCTTTTTGAATTATGGTTTTCTCTGGGTATATGCCCAGTAGTGAGATTGCTGGGTCATATGGTAATTCTATTTTTAGTTCTTTAAGGAACCTCCATACTGTTCTCCATAGTGGCTGTATCAATTTACATTCCCACCAACAGTGCAAGAGGGTTCCCTCTTCTCTGTACCCTCTCCAGCATTTGTTGTTTGTAGATTTTCTGATGATGCCCATTCTAACTGGTGTGAGGTGATACTCATTGTAGTTTTGATTTGCATTTCTCTAATAATTAGTGATGTTGAGCAACTTTTCATGTGCTTCTTGGCCATCTGTGTGTCTTCTTTGGAGAAATGTCTATTTAGGTCTTCTGCCCATTTTTGGATGGGGTTTTTTTTTTTTTTAATATTGAGCTGCATGAGCTGTTTATATATTTTGGAGATTAATCCTTTGTCAGTTGCTTCGTTTGCAAATATTTTCTCCCATTCTGAGCATTGTCTTTTGGTCTCGTTTATGGTTTCCTTTGCTGTGCTAAAGCTTTTAAGTTTCATTAGGTCCCATTTGTTTATTTTTGTTTTTATTTCCATTACTCTAGGAGGTGGATCAAAAAAGATCTTGCTGTGATTTATATCAAAGAGTGTTCTTCCTATTTACCTCTAAGAGTTTTATAGTGTCCAGCCTTACATTTAGGTCTCTAATCCATTTTGAGTTTATTTTTGTGTATGGTGTTTAGGGAGTGTTCTAATTTCATTCTTTTACATGTAGCTGTCCAGTTTTCCCAGCACCACTTATTGAAGAGACTGTCTTTTCTCCATTGTATATCTTTCCCTCCTTTGTCATAGATTAGTTGACTATAGGTGCATGGGTTTATCTCTGAAGCCCATGTTATTTTGAAAAAATATTTTAAAAGGTGATATTTGAAAATATCAAGAATATACTGTTAATCACCCTTGTCACCAGCTGTAATATGAGAAAAATATTCCCATGATGATAAACAGATGTCAAAGAGAGAGTATAGGAAGATTATGTGTACTCAGTTTAGAACTCTACTATTTGAATATCATGAGTTTGGAAATTTTAATGTAATATTACAAATTGTTTATACTTCTGGTTTAAAATTCCTGATTTTCAGAGAGAGAAAAAAAAACCCTATTGAGGTCTCTCTGAAAAATACAGGAGTCTAACTTTTAAATCTCATGTAACATTTAGATAAAGTATAATTCTTAAAATCCAAGTTTATAAATACATAGATTTCATGCTTAAGACAAAGGAACTCAACAGAATATGTTTAGGGTCTAACCAAAATTTAGAATAAATTCAGTATCAGATTTGGACAGCCCCGAAAGAGCATGGAATGTATCATCAGACGTCTTTAGGTTGAATTTTTGTTCTAACACTACCAACTTGTGAAATCACTTTAAGAAACTTGAGCTGCCTAAATGTGCAATGTGTTGTCTCTAAAATAGGCGTACTACCTCAAAAGGTTGTCATTTTTAAAAATTGATTCAACAACTGTTGTCCTTATTCACAGGATGGAGGTGGTAATAATATCATACTCATTTAGCAAATAAAAGCTACTGCTGAGCTCCTAAAGCTCAGGACCCCTCAGTCCCTACCTCCAGTAACTTAAATGGAAATTCCGAAGGTGATAACTTCCTTCATTTGAGGAGGAAAGAACTGCAGCAAAACACAGATTCAAAACTACCCTTACCATCCCCTCAGGCTCTTGGAATTTTCTATGCCAGTCATACCCCACCTGTTTATGTGGGCTGTGGAAAATGTCACTGTGATTCACTTTGTTATAAAGCAGAAACTAACACACCATTGTAAAGCAATTATACCCCAATAAAGATGTTAAAAAAAAAAAAAAAAAAAAAAGAAAATGTCACTGTGATATGTCATAAATGTTGCTGAATTCCCACTTCTATTCTCTATTAATTGTTCAAAACTTCTACAAGGTTTGATTTTGTTGATTGCATGAGTTCTTGTGTGAGAACCTTGTAGAATATATTCCTAAAAAATGCAGTTCACTTTTATATACTACTGGTAGAAATGCAAATTTGTGCAGTACTTATGAAAAGCAATAGTCAATATACATAAAAATTTACATGCACATACTCTTTGACTCTAAAATTCTAGTTCTAGAAATTTATCCTACAGATAAACTTTCATATGTACACAAAGATGTATGTTCAAAATGTTTTTGCAGCATTTCTATAATAGCAAGAGAATAAAAGATACATGTCTGTTTTCAGAGGACTAGCTGAAATGATTTTGGTAATCCTTAGAGTAGAATATCCTGTCATCTTTAAAAAGCATGAAGTGGAGCCTTATGTAAGGGCACGGAAAAGAGGTAATGAGGTAATATTTTAAAATACATTGTAGAACAGCATATGTGGTCTATATTTAGGTAAGTATCTACATATCCATGTATTTGTTTATATGTGAAGTAGATAACATCCATTATCAATAACTCGGGGTTAGGATTATGTGGGAGATTGTCACTTTCTATTTCATATGCTTAGATATTGCTTGAATGTTTAATAAAAAGGTCATGCAGCTTCTATAGTGTTAAAAAGAAGCCTCTCCTTTTGGGAAAAAATATTCTTTAAGGATCATTGTTTCAGTTTGTCATGGCCATTTAAAAACATATCTTCTTTAACAACCTCACATAAATCAGGAACAATGACAGATATTCTCCTCAGTCCAGATCATCAGCTAAGATTTATTCACAAGATTCATTCCTTCCATTTTGGCTTCTTCCCAGTCAACTCTCATTGACTTCTTGGATCTCCCTGAAGCGCTGTGACACCGTCGTGGCTCGTGTGCTCTCAGTTCCGCCATACCCTACCTCCTGTTCTTTCTTAACCCACTAAATCTTTTTTTTTTAACTTTTTATTCTGTATTGCAGTGTAGTTGATTAACAATGTTGTGTTAGTTTCAGGTGTACCACAAAGTGATTCAGTTATACATATGCACGTATCCTTTTTCAAATTCTTTTCCCAGTTAGGTTGTTACAGAATATTGAGCAGAGTTCCCTGTGCTATACAGTAGGTCCCTGTTGGTTATCCATTTTAAATACAGCACTGTGTACATGTCAATCCCGAACTCCCTAACTATCCCTCCCCCCGCACCCTTCCCCCCTGGTAACCATAAGTTCATTCTCTAGAGATTATCATACTGAGTGAAGTAAGTCAGACAGAGAAAGAGAAATACCATATGATGTCGCTTATATGCGGAATCTAAAAAAAGATGATGTAAATGAACTTATTTACAAAATAGAAGCAGACTCTCAGACTTAGACAATGATCTTACCCACTAAGTCTTACTTCATTTCACCGACTGTTCTTACCTAACTGGCTTGATTCAAGAGCTCACGTGCATTCCAGGCCACACCTTTCTACTTCTTTTTGGGCCCAATAGTGATCCAAACAACACTGAATATAAGTATGTCAAATATATAAAGTCCCACCCCTGTAGCACAGACGTGTAATTCTTACCAGATATTTGTGTTCTCACTTATATTTCCGTTGGGCAGAGCCACAACCAGCTGGAGCTGGGCAATGGGCTGGGAGCAGAAATGGTTATTTGTTGGCTAAGACAATGAAAAGTTCATGTGGGACCCTCAGTATTCTCATCTTCTGCTAGGATGATCTGGGACAGCAAGATGGAAGTGGACTGCTTCCCCTTCTCTTCCAGTGTCCAAATATCATGCAGGTGCTTCTCATTGACGAAGTCTAATTGAAACCCTGTTCACAAGAGTGTGAGAAATACAGTTTCCAAGATTCTACCCTTGGGATATATGAGAGAGCTTTAAGGGACATAGTGTATGCACCAACAAAAAGTATTGCCCATGAGCGATATATTTTCTTAGAAACGCAAGAAGGGATTTAAGTTTATTCCTATAATAACAGCACTCTCCTGCATTTGCATGCCAAACTTCCCTGAGAGGGGGAAGAATAGCATGATGTTATAGCAAGTGAGCCAAGAACTCACATTGGAGAATGTTTACTCATAAGATCATTGCTGAAACAGAAAAATAAAATGTCAAGAATTGAACTGGAGAATCTGGAGACATGTCTGCAAGTTTTCTACCCCAGCTTCCTAGCAACATGAAAAGCATCATGTCCTTGATATATACTAATCAAATAAAATAAAAGGTAATAATCATACCTTAAAGATGAAAGTACAAGCTCTGTTTAATCATCCCTAGAAGAATATTTCATGTCTTGGAAATGAGATCATTGGAGATTCTGTCAAAATGTGTGGCTTCCGATTAATCTTAGTTTCTTGACTAAACTAACACTGGAATTGATTCCTTCTGCATACTTCATTGCAGTTTTTCACTGTATCGTGTAAGCGTTCATGTCTTCTTAGTCACTACCCTTGGTGTTAGCCATTTCACTAATAATAGAATGGGTTCTTCACTTACAGGATGATAGGAATTTAATCAGTCATTTTCAGGTCCACATTGCACTCCTTCAGGCTTCTGAGAGGCAGTATAGGATAAAGCTTTCTTTCTTTTTTTTCCCCTTTCAAATGGATATTAAGGAACTTAAATATTTTTATGTTTATATTAGCCATGTTTTGAGTATGGCCCTTCCTTATGTTGACTTAAATAGTTCTTTTCAGGTTCATGTTACCATTAATCTGGAGGTAGTAAGGAACAGAGATTAAGCACAAAGAGGATGGCATCAGACTGTTTGGGTTTGAATCTGGCTTAACCACTACTAGCTGTGTGACCTTGGGCAAGTTCCTTAATCTTACTTTGCCTCAGTTTCTTCACCTGTTAAGTGGGGATAATAATAGTACCTATTTTATAGGATTCCTATCTTATAGCATTGCTGTGGCAGTTAAATGAAATAACATATGTATAGTACTGAGAACAGTGCCAAGCACCTAGTAAGAGCTCCATAGTGTTAGCAATCATTATTATTTAATGACATATTTCCCATACAGGCCTAATCAAAACTGATGTAACCTCTATTTGAAGCTTCCTCATTCCATACAATGACAGTGGCTCTAAGAATCTCTGTGTGCATCATGGTGTGAGATTTGTGTGCCTGGTGGATTGAATCACACACTGATTGCAGAAGACATGGTTTTGTCTAAAAAAGAAGTAAAGAAAACAATCCCATTTACAACAGCATTGAAAAAAATAAAATACTTAGGAATAAATTTAACCAAAGGGATGAAAGATCTCTACACTGAAAACTACAAGACATTGATGCAAGAAATTAAGAAGATGCAAATAAATGGAAAGGTATCCCATATTCATGGATTGAAAAAAATAATATTGCTAAAATGTCCATAAAACCCCAAACCATCTGTAGAGTCAATGCAGTCTCTATCAAGATTCCATTGGGAGCTGGAGGAATCAAGCTCCCTGACTTCAGGCTATACTACAAAGCTACAGTAATCAAGACAGTATGGTACTGGCACAAAAACAGAAAGATTGATCAGTGGAACAGGATAGAAAGCCCAGAGAAAACCCACACACATATGGTCACCTTATCTTTGATAAAGGAGGCAGGAATGTACAGTGGAGAAAGGACAGCCTCTTCAATAAGTGGTGCTGGGAAAACTGGACAGGTACATGTAAAAGTATGAGATTAGATCACTCCCTAACACCATACACAAAAATAAGCTCAAAATGGATTAAAGACCTAAATGTAAGGCCATAAACTATCAAACTCTTAGAGGAAAACAGAGGCAGAACACTCTATGACATAAATCACAGCAAGATCCTTTTTGACCCACCTCCTAGAGAAATGGAAATAAAAACAAAAATAAACAAATGGGACCTAATGAAACTTCAAAGCTTTTGCACAGCAAAGGAAACCATAAACAAGACCAAAAGACAACCCTCAGAATGGGACAAAATATTTGCAAATGAAGCAACTGACAAAGGATTAATCTCCACAATTTATAAGCAGCTCATGCAGCTCAATAACAAACAACCCAATCCAAAAATGGGCAGAAGACCTAAATAGACATTTCTCCAAAGAAGATATACAGACTGCCAACAAACACATGAAAGAATGCTCAACAGCATTAATCATTAGAGAAATGCAAATTAAAACTACAATGAGATATCATCTCACACCAGTCAGAGTGGCCATCATCAAAAAATCTAGAAACAATAAATGCTGGAGAGGGTGTGGAGAAAAGGGAACCCTCTTGCACTGTTGGCGGGAATGTAAATTGATACAGCCACTGTGGAGAACAGTATGGAGGTTCCTTAAAAAACTACAAATAGAACTACCATATGACCCAGCAATCCCACTACTGGGCATATACCCTGAGAAAACCATAATTCAAAAAGAGTCATGTACCAAAATGTTCATTGCAGCTCTATTTACAATAGCCCGGAGATGGAAACAACCTAAGTGTCCACCATCGGATGAATGGATAAAGAAGATGTGGCACATATATACAGTGGAATATTACTCAGCCATAAAAAGAAACGAAATTGAGCTATTTGTAATGAGGTGGATAGACCTAGAGTTTGTCATACAGAGTGAAGTAAGTCAGAAAGAGAAAGACAAATACCGTATGCTAACACATATCTATGGAATTTAAGAAAAAAAATGTGATGAAGAACCTAGGGGTTAAGACAGGACTAAAGACACCGACCTACTAGAGAACGGACTTGAGGATATGGGGAGGGGGAAGGGTAAGCTGTGACAAAGCGAGAGAGAGGCATGGACATATATACACTACCAAACGTAAGATAGATAGCTAGTGGGAAGCAGCCACATAGCACAGGGAGGTCAGCTCGGTGCTTTGTGACCACCTGGAGGGGTGGGATAGGGAGGGTGGAAGGGAGGGAGATGCAAGAGGGAAGAGATATGGGAACATATGTATATGTATAACTGATTCACTTTGTTATAAAGCAGAAACTAACACACCATTGTAAAGCAATTATACCCCAATAAAGATGTAAAATAATAATAATAAAGAATAGCATCCTTAGGGGAAAAAGCATTCTCTACCCACAGTGGGAGAGGGAGGGAGGGAGTATTTGCTGAATGATAAATTGTCATGCAAAGTATCAGAATATTCTAAATCCTTGGTAATGCCACTAAGTGCTCTGAATGTACAGAGAAGAGAAAGATTTTAATGGGTCAGGGTAGTCTAGGAAGATTTGACAAATAAGACCTCTCATCTAGGCCTTTCAAAATTGGTGATTTAATTAGACTCAGTGAGGAGAAGGGAGCATTCCAGGGGCAGTGGTGGGGAGGAAATGAATGAGCAGAGGTAGAGAGGTGGGATAGTCATAGTACAGTTCACAGTGTGTTTAAGATCAACTGAGTAGTTAAAAAGGGACCAGAAGGGTAGACTACAGAAGTTAGAATTTATCCTTCAGTACCTGTTTAGCTATTGAAGTATTTGGAGCAATTACGTGATGTGACTCCTAAGTACTTCTTTGCTCATTTTGCCAGCACAACTTCCCTGCCTCTAAATGTCAGTCAGGATTCCTTAGTTGCAAGCAACAGAGACTAGCTCTTAGCATAATAGAATAACAGGGAAGGTGAACAAGGCTGGACAGGAAAATGGAGGCTGTGTGGGAGCCATGGCCACAGTCACATCACATCCCATAAGTCTCAGGAGAGTAGTATGTGTTCTGTTAAAAACTGGATTCAGAACTCACACCATCACCACTGCAGCAAACTGGGACGTAGGACCCTGAGTCTTACCATTAGCATCACTGTCTCTATGGCCTGTTCGACAAGGCTGCCACTGCTGCTGCTGCTTCAGCTACTGCTCATCTGCAAAATATAGTCTAAGTAGTGCTTGCTGTTGTGCACCTGTTCCAGATTTAAACTTTAGGATGGGTGTACCTAATTGGTTGAGCAGAGCTCACCTGTCTGTATCCTAGCTGCAGAGAATGCTGGGAAATCATGTATTTAGCGTTTTCAGTGTTTATGTTGGGAGATAGGCCCTGATTCCCATTCGTAAGGCAGAAAAGTCTTCAAAAGCAGGAAGTGGGTCAGAGGCGGACAAACAGAAATACTCAGTGGACCTCTACCTTGAAAAGCTAATCCACATCTTTTTTTTTTTTTTTTTAACTATTAACATACCAACCTCATACTTTCTTCCTCTGAAATCCTAGAGCAATTTGTATTGAAACCACTCCTTAGATACTTGTCTCATGCAACTTTGAATTTTCAGAATGCATGTGTTTGTCTCTCTAGCTAGCTTGTAACCAGTGTGAGGGCAGTGACCATGAATTACGTTTCTGTGTATCCGAAGGGCTTATCCCTGGGAATTGCTCATAGAGCTTCGGTGATTTTTATTAATCAATTGATAAAAGCAGTGAGTGAGCACTGAGAAATGGAGGGGGCAGACAGATGATGACATTCTTTTTTTTATATATAAATTTTTATTTATTTTATTTATTTATTTTTGGCCACTTTGGGTCTTCATTGCTGCGCCCAGGCTTTCTCTAGCTGCGGTGAGCGGGGGCTACTCTTCATTGCAACGTGCAAGCTTCTCATTGCGGTGGCTTCTGTTGCAGAGCGTGGGCTCTAGGTACACAGGCTTCAGTAGTTGTGGCTCATGGGCTCTAGAGCACAGGCTCAGTAGTTGTGGCGCACGGGCTTAGTTGCTCTGCGGCATGTGGGATCTTCCGGGACCAGGGCTCGAACCCATGTCCCCTGCCTTGGCAGGTGGATTCTCAACCACTGCGCCACCAGGGAAGCCCCAGGTGATGACATTGTAATATTATAATGTGGTAAGCAAGCAGTAATAAAGGTGTGAACTGTGTGTTGGAGTGGAAGGGAAGAGACAGATGCAAGACATTCAGACAGTGGAGCGCTGGAGCTGCTAGCACCTGCTTGGGAGAGCCCACACAGCTGCTCAGCCTTCAGAAGCACCTCACCAGCAGCTTGGGATAGGCCATGGTGGGAGTATCTATACCACAGAATTCTGCAAACACTACAAATAGGGGCTTTTTTTTTTCTTTTCCAGGGAGCCAATTGGTAAGCATTTACCAGTATACCATTGCACGAAGGAAAAACAAGGATTCTCTGTACTTTCTTTCATTTTTGAACCTAACATGCAGCAATTTAAACCCCTTTGCACATAGGTTATCCATGTTTTTAATATAAGTTTTCCTGATGTGGATATCTAAATATGAATAATTTTGTTTACCTGAAGGGAAACAATGAGAATATATGAGAGGGTGGATGGTTTATATATTCATGTGTTTGATAAGACCTTTTAGTTTCATTTTTAAGAT
This sequence comes from Aethalodelphis obliquidens, assembly GCF_003676395.1. Classification (NCBI taxonomy): domain Eukaryota; kingdom Metazoa; phylum Chordata; class Mammalia; order Artiodactyla; family Delphinidae; genus Aethalodelphis; species Aethalodelphis obliquidens. The sequence continues at coordinate 215,099 of NW_020838042.1, forward strand.
TCTGATAGCATATCTTAAAATGATAATCAGATGACAATTTAATAAAGTGTGATTTGATTTTAGGAGGTTAGTTAGGTAATAACGATGTAGGAAATAAAACAGGTTAACAACCAGAAGCAAGTTCCCAACTCAGTCTTCATCACTCCCAGTCCACCAGGCAGCTTCCGTGGTTAAAATGGGTATTCTCACCGCAGAAGGGAGAAACAATGAGGCATTTAATTCTGTGGGCAAAGGACAGCCATGGCACTGCACCCTCAAATGAACACTGGTGTAAGACAATAGAAAACAGCTCCCTTCAAGCAGAAAATAATATATGCATGTGCATTTGAACTGCACGATTCTATTACAGCTGCATAACCTTCTTGTTCAAATGTTAATGAAATGCTTTTCAGCATGCTTTAATAGTCAGGATCGGCTCAATGAAAGCTTCACAGCTAAATGTCACATCCAGGTGTGTTATTCTCCCAGGGTTGTGTGGACCCTGCTGCCCATGTGTCCGTCAAAGGGAAGAATGCAGAGGGGTCTCCAAATGATGCCTTTGGCCAGTGTTAAGGGGCAGAATGACACTGTTTCCCTTTGTGAAATGAAGGAGACATTTGCACTTAAAAGTCTTTAAGAAGAAGAAATATTCAGAGCAATTGCTGTAAAACCTTAAAATTAAGTGTGTGATTTTTCTCTGTTGTGCTGCATCTGGTTTCTGTAGAATGAATCTTGTTGATGCCAGTTTCAAGGTTGCTGTTCTCTGTGCTTTTCAACCAAGGTCAAGTGAGAGGCAGCTCAGAGGCCTTGAGATTGTCACTGACAAGGAAAATAGAAGCTTTATAGCTGGAGCACTAATTAATCACTTCTAGAAAAATCGCAAAATATATATATACAAATAGAATTTTGCATGTCAACAGCTAATAGAAAATTTACTTTGTGACCTTATGCATGTGATTATATGTGTGTAAACATACTTTAAGTCATGTTAAAATGTATACTCTGGGGGCTTCCCTGGTGGCGCAGTGGTTGAGAGTCCGCCTGCCGATGCAGGGGACACGGGTTCGTGCCCCGGTCCGGGAGGAACCCACATGCCGCGGCGCGGCTGGGCCCGTGAGCCATGGCCGCTGTGCCTGCGCGTCCAGAGCCTGTGCTCCGCAATGGGAGAGGCCACATCAGTGAGAGGCCCGCGTACCGCAAAAAAAAAAAAAGTATACTCTGTAGCTAGATAAGTTTAGGGGAAAACTATAGTCTATATTATAGTAGCTTTCCAAATTACTGTGTAGTCAAGGTTGCCCTTCAGGAAGCCCAAAGTTTCAGAGTTAACTGTGTCAGTTAAAATCTGAGTCTGTATTGCCACTTATGTTTCACTGGATTCTAATATCTCATAAGTAACTTGAGACGAAGAATGCTGTTGAGAGCATGTTTATCTTCGTTTACAAAATGTGACAACACCAGAAGAATTCACATATGAAGCATTTATCAAAATAAGTATTTAAATTCAAAACTTGCACATGAAAATTTATTTGTTTCAAAGTCATAGTTTACTCATTCTGACCGGTCTTTAGCAAACCTTTAATGATCACTTATTACATGCCAAGTGTTGTGAAATAACTTTATTACAGACAAAAAATATATTTCACATATTCTTTTGAAATATATAACATAGTGAAGAGCTTGTTCAGAGTAGGCTCACAGTTAACACTTTTTTGTTAATTGCTAGCTCAGCGGCCATAGCTCACGGGCCCAGCTGCTCCGCGGCATGTGGGATCTTCCCAGACTGGGGCACAAACCCATGTCCCCTGCATCAGCAGGCGGACTCTCAACCACTGCGCCACCAGGGAAGCCCGGCTTTTCTTTTACCTTAAAAATGTTTACCTTAAGTGGAAATTTAGAAATTGTTTTCAGGAAGAAATTGTATTTTATTTTAATACAAATGAGTAGCGTCATGCTCCTATAAGAAAGCAGAGTCTTGTAATTTAAAAAGATAATGTGAGTAGAGTAATATTTCATTCTTTCAGAATGTTAGGAAATCAAATATTATATATAATTCACTCCTTCATTACACAAACAATTAAACATTTAACACTTAAACACTGAAAACTTACTGTGAACCAGGAATTGTATAAGGCTCTAAAGATACAGCCGTGATCAAAATGTCAACCATTTCTGCCCTCATGGAATGTTGATTCTAGTAAGGGAGCTCAACTGCTTTTCTGACAGAAGTTAAAACCACCTTCTGTGGAAGGATTCAGGAAGGCCACTCAACCTAGAATGGGGGTTCAGTCAGGATTCCCCACAGGAGATAGCCTCTAAACCCAAACCCAAAAGAGAGAAAAGGACTAGCCAGGCTAAAGAAAATAGTGACTTTCCAAGTAGCAGAAAGAGTCTGTTCAGGAGTGGAAGAAGACCTTGAAGGATTCAAATCCATTTAGTTGTGTCTTGAGTTTAGCATTTGGAAAAAAAAAAAAAACAACTGGTGAGAGATGAGGTTCAGAAAGGTGAGCTGAAGCAAGCTCAGTACAGCTCTGTGTGCCCTGTTAGGGACTAGGGCTTCATGTTGAGGGCAACCCCAAGCCACTGAGTGTTTCAGTAAGGGCTTATGATAAGATTGTCTTAAAACGATCACTTTGCCCGTGAGGTTGAGAATGTAATGTAGGACAGCAAGACTGGAGGAGATGAGACCCGCATGGTATCAGAGTATGAGGGGATGCTGACCTGAAATAAGATGGTGGCAGTGGGGGTAGAAAAACAATGGTCTGATTGGAGCAGTGATTAGTCAGTGGAATCAGCAAGATTGGTGATTGGTGGCACATGGAAAGTAAGAGTGAGCTAGGAATATACTAGAGTATTTCCACCTGGCCACTATTGACATTTTGGACCACATGTTTCTTTATCGTTGGGGACTGTCTGTACATTGTAGTATGTTTAGTGGCATCCCTGGTCTCTACCCACTAAGTAACAGAAGCCCTCTCCCCCTAGCTGTGAGAATCAAAAATGTCTCCAAACATTGCCACTGTCCCCTGGAGGAGCAAAATCACCCCTGGTTAAGAACCACTCATCTATTTAAATGACAGTGTTTTTCCAGTCTTGTCTTCATATTAGAATCACCTGGGAAGATTTTAAAACACACTGATGCCCTGCCCTTGTCCACCACCCATTGGATAAGAATGTCAGAGGGTAGGACCTAGGCAAGGCTATTTGCTGAAGTAAATTCTGATGTGCAGCTAAGCTTGAGAGAGAGCTGCTGATGTAGATAGCATTTAAATTTAAAATTTAAAACCTGGGTAGATTAACATGCTTCTGCAAACACCACACCTTTTGTTAAATTTTAAACACTTTGAAGTAAATTTTTAAGTGTGCTTCTTTTTTTTTTTAAGAAGATGTTGGGGGTAGGAGTTTTATTAATTTATTTATTTTTGCTGTGTTGGGTCTTCGTTTCTGTGTGAGGGCTTTCTCTAGTTGTGGCAAGCGGGGTCCACTCTTCATCTTGGTGCGCGGGCCTCTCACTATCACAGCCTCTCTTGTTGCGGAGCACAAGCTCCAGATGCGCAGGCTCAGTAGTTGTGGCTCACGGGCCTAGTTGCTCCGCAGCATGTGGGATCCTCCCAGACCAGGGCTCGAACCTGTGTCCCCTGCATTGGCAGGCAGATTCTCAACCACTGCGCCACCAGGGAAGCCCAAGTGTGCTTCTCTTCATAGTGAACATAATGTAAATGTTCTCTTGTGATTCAGATCCATAATTATGAAAATATTAATATGCAATTGAAGAAACTGCTCTTAGGTATTATTGCAGTGGGTGGTGTACCTAACTCATACACCTGATGGCCCAAGGCTATGATTCCCTGATGATTTTGTCTGTTTTTGGATACCTCTAGCAATCCCAAGAAATTATGACTTTGGAGGGTCATTTCTTATCGTTACCAATGTTTCTACATCTATTCATCTCTTCTCTTGCCCTCACTCAGAAATCTTTATTCACAATACTTCATGCTCTAATTCGGAGTTTTAATCGACTGTAGACTGAGAAGCACTCTAAACTAGATTAGTATAACTGAGCTAAATAATAACCAACATGGCTTTCAGGAAAAGGTTAAGAATGTCTTCAACAAAGTAATATATTAATGTTTAGTGCATGGAAGACTTCCCAACTCATTCTAAGAGCTTAGTATAAGGCCAGTATCTAATTCAGACAAGATAGATACCCACGCCATAATGTACACACACATACAGAGGGAGAGAGAGAGAACTCATACCAGTATTGATGCAAACACATAAATAAAACATCAAATCAATGTATTAAAAGAATAATACATTTAGAATCTGTAAAATTTACTCCAAGAACAAAAATGATTCAACATTAGGAAATGTAAGAATGAAATGGAATACATTAAAAGAAAGAAGGAGGAAAGGCATATGATCATCTTTAATAGGAATCAAAAATGTGATAAAATTCAACAACCATTCTTGTTTTTAGAAAAGACTTAAATTAGCCACCTAGAAATATAAGACTTTCCTAAACCTATAATACAATGAGCACAGAAACCACCAAAAAAAAGGGTTGATGAAATTTGCCACATAAAAATGGAAAACTTTTTGGGCTTCCCTGGTGGCGCAGTGGTTGAGAGTCCACCTGCTGATGCAGCGGACACGGGTTTGTGCCCCGATCCGGGAAGATCCCACATGCCGTGGAGCGGCTGGACCCGTGAGCCGTGGCCGCTGAGCCTGCGCATCCAGAGCCTGTGCTCCGCAGCGGGAGAGGCCACAACAGTGAGAAGCCCGCGTACCGCAAAAAAATAAAAGTAATAATAATAAACTTCCATATCACAAAAGAGAGCATGAGCAAAATTGGAAGATAAGCAAAAGATAGGGGAAATATATTCAGATATTTTTGAAGTGGCAAAGAATTGTCCATAATATTTTAAAACTCCTAAAAACTGTAAGAAAACGACAAACGTAATTTATAAAATCAGCAAAGGACATAAACAATGGCTTATTAAAGAAATATAAATGCCAATAAGTATACCAAAAAAAGCATAATCTTACAAGTAATTTTGACTGTTGTTATAGTATCACTTTCCCTAAAATATTGTAAATACTAATAACTTTAGAGTTTGCAAAGGCAGTGAAGAAAATGAGCATTTTCTTACATGTTGGTGGAGTGATGTTGTTACAGCCTTTTAAAAGGGCAGTTTGGTAGCAGTTAACAAGATTTTAAATAAACGGGACCCAGCAAATTCCATTCCTAATAATATTGCCTACAGAATAATCATATGTGTGCCCAAAGAAATATATATGTTTTGTGAATTGTTTTGAAACGTGAAAATTTGGAATCTCACTATTTAGGAACATCAGTAAAGATTAAATAAGTGATGGCACATCTGTATCATGGAATACTGGAAAGGTGTATAATTATTTAAAAGAGTGAGATAGATACATACGTAGTAGGATGGAAATAGCTCCAAGATGCACAGTTTACAAAAACAAAAAAGATTATGTTTTATGCTTAGTTTCTTACCGTTCTCTGCCCTGTTGCCCTCAGTAGCTTATCAGTTTCCCCCGGAACAGTTCCTTAATAAATCACTTGCACATGAATCTTCATCTCAAGGTCTGTTTCTAGGCCAATCAACCAAAGATGGACTCCTACAGGGGTGTAGTGGAGTGGAAGGGAAATCGTTTCACTTATCCTTAGAGGCTACTGAAGAGAACCAGCGCAAGATCTCCCGGTTAGATGCAACACTCGCCTGTGTATGTAGGAAAATGACCAAAAATGTCTGTAAGGTTACATAGAAAATTACTGAAAAGTGTTTATCCCTGGGAATTAAGGATGAGGGAACATGAAGGGGAATTTTTACTTTTTACTCTGCATACTTCTATATCATCTGAATTTTTTACAGTGAGCATGAGTTCAAACATTACAAGTGTAGTAAAAAGCGGGGGGCGGGGGGGGAGGCCTTGTCACGGCCATTTTGTCTGCGTAACAGTCTTAATACTGGGTTTGGGTTATACTGGGAATACATGAAGCCTTTCCAAGGGGTATATGGGCACCAAGAACTTTAAGAAAATCAATTTCCAGATCTTAACTTCCATATGCACCCTTACCTAAATCTGATGATACTGACCTTTTTTCAGTCTGCCTTTGCAGAATTGCAATTCTGTCACTTTATTTCTCCAACATTCTAAATATTACTATAATACCTATCCCTCAGAGTGTTAAAATACGTGGGGTGCAAACAAAGATTAGAATTATTAGCATTGCTCTTGGGGAAAATAAATGAGTCTAAAGACTAGGTAAAATCCTTTACCATGACAGATGGTTTCCAGTTTTTTTGCTTTTAACAAAATGGGAGTACCTAACTGAGTTGTCAGCTGATAGATCATTAAAATTTATTTTTGATGATATATGACTACTTTATATTTGGCTTGTAACTCAGAAGGAGTTGAAAGAATTGAGTGCTATACCTTTAACAAAATTCTTTCTATTCCCATGTATTTATTTATATGAAGGTTTGTCAGTACTTAGACCTAGAAGAGCAAACAATGGGAGTAGACTTGATGTTGAATTCTGTCTCTTTGTGGAATTAATTAGCGTTCATCCAGAAATGTAAATGAATTAGGGAAAAAACCCTAGCCATTTTATCAAGAGATGCACTTGTAGTAAATATTACTTTTAATGTTTAATCATTATTTATCAAATTGTATAGTATATTGCTAGTGTTTTGGTTAATTGTGTTCTAATAATAACTGACAGATAATCCAATAAAGAATTTTTTTAAACCCAAAGATTAATGATCATGGGAATTTTAAAAAATTAATTTTGATTTATATATATTTTTTTGCAGTGGAGGAATATAGAACAAAATCGTGTCATAGAAATGGAATTAAAATTCAAGGGAAAAAAGGAAACAGTAAGAGTTCCTACTGTTAGAAAAAAAGAGCTTGTGCATTTATTTATTTTTTTAAAAATTGATAATGCTTGACATCAAATAACTATGATACTCTACATACTATGTTATCCTCCAGGATATATTTGTTTCTGGGAATGATGTAATAGCCTTATTTCTAAATGTATAGCTAGTGGTAGCTAGCACATTTTTATTAAAGTAAGCATAGTTCTGTGTTCAGAGCAGTGTTCCAGAAGGTGGGGCTTTTAGAGTTCTAAGCTGTACAGAAATAAAGATTGACTGTGTGACATTTTGGAAGAGAGGGAGAATCTCATCAAGTTATTTTAGTCAGTGCCAAGAAGGAACAGTCTCTTCTAGGATGTGAGCTTTTCAGATGACAGGTTTGGGTACATGGGTGACCCTGCTAAGCCGTGTTTGAAGTAGCAGATTGTGGCAGTGAAGGGGCAGGAAATAGCTGAACAGGTTAGGAGGAAATGTCTTCAGAGAACATTCTGCTCTTGAAATAAGCAAAGTAGTCTACTTTCTCTGACCAATAACTCATGACCTTTAGAATCTGCTTCTTGGAACTTAGCTGATCTTCCACTGTGTGCTTTTAACCCACTCTTTATTTTGTTAACTTCTAAAAAGATTGTTACTGATATTTGGTAGAATGCTGAAATTAGGATTTTTTTAATGCTATTATGTTGAAATAATTATATTAAGAAACCCAAATAGACATTCCCTTAGGAATGTAAAAATTGTCACACTGGTTCACCGGGTACCTGGACAACCAGCAGAGGAACTTATCTATGACAGCTGTTTCTAAAAATGTTCAGAAATCAAATATAAAAACTTAGGTCCACAAAATAGCCTCAGTCCCCTCCATAATCACTAGTACTTACTGAGCACTTAATATGTACCAGACACTGTGCTAAGCACTTTACATAGAATATCATGTAATCCTCATAGCAACCCATGTGAAAGGTACTTTTTAATTTCCATTTTACAGATAAGGAAACTTAGAACCAGAGCCCTTAAGTAACTTGCTCCAAGTCACACAGCCTTAATACCCAGCATGTCAACTTGTTTGCAAATGACAAATCTGGGATTAGCAGGTGTTTGCCATGCTGCCGATGGTTGAAGCAGGTCCTTTACATTTCCATTGCAATTTATTTATCCACTAGTAGCTCTCAGGATAATTTACTTCATCAATTTATTCTCCAGGATCCATGATGTAGATTGATACTTAAAAATAATTATTGTGGTAAATGTTTGCATGTTGAAAATGGTAAGCTGAACTTCCTGTTTTGCAATTTTCGTTTTCAAGCACGTACTTCTGCAAATCGGTAGTTCTTTTCCTCTTCCTGTACCTCGTTTTTCCACAGGGGCGCGGGGACGTGGTCATGTTAATACAAATGAAAGAATTGATCAGAGACAACTTCACAATGCAACTTTAATTTTTTTAAAATTTGCTTGGAAAAGGGCAAATGACCACTACTCCAAAATTATACCCTCAGGTCAGGAAATAAATAGAAATGATCCCAGCAGTTTAAAAATTGTTGCGAAAGGAAGAAACCAAGAATTAGTTGTGATAAAGCCAATGAGGTTTATCAAAAATGTGTGCTAACAGCAGTAGGACAAAAATGCAGGGTTCATTCAAAACTGATTCTACATTTTGGAGACTTCCTGTTACAACATAAGCTTTGTAAGGGCCAAGGCTCATCTGTTTTATACAGTGATTTATCCCTAGCTGTTAGGACAGGGTCTTGCACATAGTAGATACTCAATTTCTATTTGATGAGTTAATTCATTCTTCTTATGTATTACCATACTAAAAAAATGATCATCATATTGGTTGCCAGAAGATGATTTTAATTGTATCATTTCATTATTTCTCATTACTGAATATTATTACACAGAATAGTGCTATCCTCTAAGCAGTGATACCTTCATGCTTACCACTTTCTGCTTGTCTGAGACAGCAAGATGGCTATGGTATTGCCAAGGAAATAATTCAACAGAAACCATCTCTACCATCCCCTCTTGCCCACAATCTCTCTTCGCAGCGCTACTCAGAATGTGGCTCCCAGGTGGTCCCAGGCTGTGAATTGTTTGTGGCCTATTCACAAGATTAAGTACAGAAACTGAAGAGTAAGCAAATGAAAAACCTTTACAGCAATTTTACATTGCTGCAACATCTAGGAATTTGTTTTTATTATGATTTACAAAAAAATATCAGAACTTGGTAAATCCGAAATTCAAAACAAAAACACTCTTTCTTGTGTACCAGCAGGGCCAGTATTAAGTACAGGCTGGATTGGAGCAATCTGTGTTTTTGTGACTTGAATAGAAAGAAAGTGGTCCATCCCTAAATATAAGACACAGTCTATGCCAGACCATTCTTGTAGCATAACTCCTTTGAGTACTGAAGTCTTTTGATGTTTGAGAAACCCCCTACGAAGGGCAAATATCTCTAACGGAAATCTTGTTTACATCTACTATTAATACTTTAATCATCACCCTGCACCTTGGCATAATAAAGGGGAAAAAGGACAAGTCAACTGGTACTGAGGGTATCTAGGAACAATCTCGAGTAACAGTGATAGTGGTTTCCAAGCGTAAAACCAAATGGCCTTTAGTCCTAGAAATAAGGCAACTGCAAAATTAAAAGCTTGTTGCTGCTGCTGCTACTCAGTTTCCAGGTGTTGCAGTGACCTGTGATTTTTAACTGTCTGAGTAGTAGTTGAATATCTATTATTTTCATTTGTCATAATATAAAAATTTATCAGCAGATAAAATTCAACTGGTAATTTACTATACTATGTGACTTCGTTTCTTGAAATGCTACGGTTGACTTAGCAATATCTTTAAATAGCTCCACTCTATCAGTTAGATATTGCCACCCAAATTCAGCATAACAAAGTGGCATAAAACAATAGTGATTTCTCCTTGCACACACCTCTGCAGTTTGGCTGAGGGCTAGCCGATCAGGGTTTGCCTCAGATGGCCTTGGTGCCGCACTGCAGATTGGGTTCAGGTGAACTTCATGTGTCCTTCCCCTTCTCCTTCTCAAGGGACAAAAGCACTAGAGGGTGGGTGGAAATACAGATGCCTCTAAGGCACTGTCACTTCCCCTCACATTTCATAGGCCAAGGCAAATTACATGGGCAAGCCCAGAAAGAATGCTCCGCATCTAATGGGAATAACTGAAAAGTCACATGGACAAGGGAATGGATATGAGTAGTAATGACAAGTTGAAAAATTTACCACATCCGATAAGAATCTTACTAGAAGTTCTTCTTCATGAGGCCAGGGACTGTGTCTGATATACTTTGCACTGCGGTTTTTGCTGTGTAAAAAGCCTCTCCCAAATTTAGTAGGTTAGAGCAACCATCACTTATTAGCTTATGATTATATGATTTGAAAATCTGGGCTGGGCTCCTCTGGGCTCACACACACAGTTAGAGTCAGATGGCAGGTTTGCTAGGGGCCAGTTGCTCTAGCATGGCCTTACCCACATGCCTGGCAGTTGGTGCTGGACTGCTAGCTGGAGTGGCAAGCGTTAAAGTGCCATGTATCTCCAGCAGCCTAGTGTGGGTTTATTCACATGCTGAAGGTTCACGGTTTCTAGGACCAGCAAGGAGAGCAAGCTCTAATCCATAGATGTTTTTAAAGCTTCTGCTTATGTCACATTTTCTGTTATACCATTGGTGGAAGGAAATCATATAGCCACGCCCAGATTCAGAATACACAAAGGTACAGATACAGAGAATGTGAACAAATTGTGATCCGTTACTCCGATAATCTTCCATATCTGGTACTGTTCCTGACACATCACGGGCACTCAGAATATCAGCTGAATAATTGAATACTGAGATTTGTCTATTATATTTTTTGTTATCAGTTATAGACATTTAAAATCTTCCAAATTACTCTTGACACATGACTAATATATTGATCTCTACCAGAGTAAGATCTCTAGTGATGTGCTTTCCACATTAAGGGGCCATCAAAGGCATGCTTTTCAGATTTCCAGATGCCACGATGTTTGAACTAATACATTGGATGATGTAATAAAAATCCAAAATATTGGGTTTGAACAAACATAATATTTTTATTTATTTATTTATTTTATTTATTTATTTTTGGCTGCGTTGGGTTTTCATTGTTGCATGCGGGCTTTCTCTAGTTGCAGCGAGCGGGGCTACTCTTCGTTGCGGTGCGCGGGCTTCTCATTGTGATGGCTTCTCTTGTTGCAGAGCATGGGCTCTAGGTGCACGGGCTTCAGTAGTTGTGGCACGTGGGCTCAGTAGTTGTGTCTCATGGGCTCTAGAGTGCAGGCTCAGTAGTTGTGGCGCACGGGCTTTGTTGCTTCGCAGCATGTGGGATCTTCCCGGACCAGGGCTCGAACCCATGTCCCCTGCGTTGGCAGGCGGATTCTTAACCACTGCACCACCAGGAAAGTCCAAACATAATATTTTTTAAAACGTAATTAGTAAGTCCCGCATTTCGATGCCAAAAATTTACTTTTAAAGTTTAGAATGAAAGACCACATTTGGCCGCAAGTCATTTGAAAAACATGTTAGGTTTTAAATAATCCTGAGTTCAACTGATGCTCAAAATATAATATGTCCAGTAAAAAACATAAAAATGCAATTTTTAGCCTACATGGATAGTTATATAGTATCATCATCATGAAGCCTAATAGTACTGGTGAGAACATAACCCAAACCTTTCATGTATTTCTAGATGATCTGTCTAAAGGACTTTCACATATTAGAATGTATCTCAAGGAAAGCAGCCGAGATGGTGAATGCTCTGGAAATCATTTTATATGAAGAAAAGTTGAGAGAAGGACAGGTATGTATCCTAAAACAAAGAAACTTGGAGAAACATGATACTACTCTTCAGAGTCTGAAGAGTTATGTCATGTGGAATTAGAAAACAACCTGTGACGTTCCAGCTGTTTCCTAGAACCAGTAGCTAGAAAGTTACAGGGAGGTAGAGTTTTGTTCACTACAAGGCCTAACAATTAGACACAAATGAAATGGAACACCTAGTAAAGAATGAGCTTCCCTCACTGAAAGTATTCAGGCAGACACTGTTTGGCCATCTTTCAGAAATGTTGCCGAAATAATTTTTCTTTTTAATTTGGAATAAGGTTGATCTAATGCCATTTAAGTTCCCTACCAGATTCAAGGTTGCATCTGGTGCTCTGAGGAAAGGGAAGGTTTGAAAAGGGAGGGCTGTTGGAAATATTAGAAGAGACTCAGTATTTTCACTTGTATATCAATTAGTTAGGATAATAATGTTGCAGAGGACCATACTGAATAGAAAACAGTCAAGGTTGTTTTCTAATGGAAACCGAATTACTGGCAAATATTGCCAAAATGAGACTCACAAATTCATTTGAAATAAAGCAAAACTAAACATTTTCTATTTTAATTATTTTCTGTACAAATTCTGTTGTTAGCACACCCATGAGTTTGCCCTATCCTTCCAGGAAAATGTATGGTTTTTTTTCTTTTTTCCTCTTCTCTCAGTGTAGTGATTTTCATCCTTTTATTACTTTTAGCAGCAAACATTTATTTTTAAATTGTAAAACCCTTTTTATACTTCCACTAATTAATTCTGTCTCTGTGGCTGTGGTTTGTAAAGTACTGCTTTTCTGTATCTTGAAGTAGAAACAAAAGTGTTTTTAAACTGTTCTCTGTGATGTTAAGCACAAAGAATAAAATAAATAAGTTCTGTTCACCGTCAAGATTTATCTGTTTCAAATTTTTCTAAGGTACAAAGCATTATTAATGAAGCACTTAACATTAAACACCCAGCAGCCTGGTGTAAAACGACAACAGTAATCCACCAGATAAAGAGAAACATGGGAAATAGTTTTCAGTGGGAGCAGGGGAGGGATGTATGCACTCTTAATAGAAGTTTATAGGTTCCCTGTTCCATTATTGTATCAGAGATATGAAAAAAGGGAAACTGAGTAATCTTTTTAATTGGTTCCAAAAAGTTTAGAAAACAGTGGAGTAGGTCTGGAGACTAGTAAGAGTTAGAGTGAGTGGGTGAGAGCAAATTTTCTTATTGAATTTGTAAGCTGAACCCCAGGGATCCAAAGGAAGTTCAGCAGTAAAAACCAGTGACACCATCTTGCTCCTTACTGGTGCAGTTGCAAGAAGGGGACCATGACAGGAAGGAAGGCTGTCAGTGAACTCAGATTAGGAGCCCCCTAGATAATCTTTGTTAGCAGAAGAGATGGAGGGAATCAATCATGGCTGTCCCTAATAGGAACTGAGTTGGTGCCAAAACCTGCTAAAGGAGAAGGGGAGGCTGCATTTTGAAATGACAGTCGTGCCTTTTCAGTTCAAAAGAATGTGTATGAGAAGCTATGAGGGGTGTCTTTGTGAACAAGAAGCAACAGAGTAAAGAATAGGAGTCCTTTGGTATATATGATGTTAGAAGCACATCAGAGTTTTCAAAGATCACATTGTACATTTACCATTTTGCCTGTTTCATAGGTCTTCATCCATATAGATGATGTAACTGATCCACCTGTCAATAAGATATACTTATGGAGTCTCTATATTTTTGGAGATGGACTGGAGTAAGACCAACCAAATCTTGAGCCTTATCCCTCTTGTGGCCAAGGACAGGTATGTGAGATGGCTGGCTGTGGTTTAAAGTAGTCTTTTTTCCCAAGAAACCTAATTTCTCTCTTTAAGAGACTTATTGACCCCAGTAGAAATCATAAAGTAAACACAAGTCTATAGATACAGAGCTCACAGAAACATTACCCATTTCAATAGATATTAGCCTCATATGAAAGATTTTCTTTCCAAAAAAGTAAATATGCTTATTGCTAAAAAATCAGATATAACTTTATGAAACTGCCAGATTTTTAAGTTCAAGAATTAACATGATTTACAAATCAAAACTACGATGAGGTATCACCTCACACCTGTCAGAGTGGCCATCATCAAAAAGTCTACAAACAGTAAATGCTGGAGAGGGTGTGGAGAAAAGGGAACCCTCTTGCACTGTTGGTGGGAATGTAGATGGACACAGCCACTATGGAGAACCGTATGAGGTTTCTTAAAAAACTACAAATAGAACTACCGTACGACCCAGCAATCCCACTACTGGGCATATACCCTGAGAAAACCATAATTCAAAAAGAGTCATGTACCACAGTGTTCATTGCAGCACTGTTTACAATAGCCAGGGCATGGAAGCAACCTAAGTGACCATCGACAGACAAATGGATAAACAAGATGTGGCACATATATACAATGGAATATTACTCAGCCATAAAAAGAAACGAAATTGAGTTATTTATAGTGACGTGGATGGACCTAGAGTCTGTCATACAGAGTGAAGTAAGTCCGAAAGAGAAAAACAAATACCGTATGCTAACACATGTATATGGAATCTAAAAAAAAAAAAGAAATAGGTTCTGAAGAACCTAGGAGCAGGACAGGAATAAAGACACAGACGTAGAGGATGGACTTGAGGACACAGGGAGGGAGAAGGGTCAGCTGGGACGAAGTGACAGAGTGGCATGGACATGTATACACTACCAAATGTAAAATAGATAGCTAGTGGAAAGCAGTCACATAGCACAGGGAGACCAGCTGGGTGCTTTGTGACCACCTAGAGGGGTGGGATAGGGATGGTGGGAGGGAGACGCAAGAGGGAGGAGATATGGGGATATATGTATATGTATAGCTGATTCACTTTGTTATACAGCGGAAACTAACACAACAATGTAAAGCAATTATACTCCAATAAGGATGTTAAAAAAAAAAAGAATTAGCATGATTATGGCACTGGGCATCTTCCATGTGTCATAAGCGGAACCTACTCTTCCGCTTTCTCCACCCTGCTGTGACCCACAAGTCTGCCCCAGATGAACTGTGTCAGTGGGCTGCGCTTCCCTCAAGTTTTGGGTTCAGTTTGGCCGCTAGGGTGTACCGGCAGGAGAGAGGAAGGAGGGGAGGGAGGTGAAAGGATTTAGTCCCCGGCTCCCTCTCTGCCTGGTCACCTAATCTTGACTGCTTTCCTCCATCAAAAGCTACAGCTTCTAGCACCCTTTTCTCCTCTCCACACTGCCTTCTCTGCCTCCAAGTCCCAATAACAGTTCCCTTCCCTTACACCTTAAGGCTTAGGGGTGGTACCAGCATTCGGTAGTTACTAGCTCTGGGGTATTCCACACCCTTTGTGGTTTTCCTATACTCTGTCTACTCCTTTGGAAATGTATTTATTAAACTATCCCCAAATGACCCAGGGTTGATGGTGCCGTTCCACAGTAAACGATTTAAATACCTAGCAAATTTACTAATATATAAAGAACAGAGACCGTTCATAAGAAAGTGAAACTTTCATACTTGGGTTTTCTTATTAACTACTCTCAAAAATAATAGCTAATGTTTACTGAGAGCTTACCCTATTCCAGAAACTGCTCTGAGGAATATACATCTGTTAGCTCATACAACCTTACAATTAAACCTGTGAAGATGGTACAACCATTATCCGTGTATGCAAAGGAAGGTTAAGTGACTTGCTCATGTGACATTGTGACTTATAATAAGAAATACATATTTGTTCTTACCATATGATATCACTTATATGTGGAACCTAAAATATGGCACAGGGGCTTCCCTGGTAGCACGGTGGTTAAGAATCCGCCTGCCAATGCAGGGGACACTGGTTTGAGCCCTGGTCCGGGAAGATCTCACATGCCGTGGAGCAACTAAGCCTGTGCGCCACAACTACTGAAGCCCGCATGCCTAGAGCCTGTGCTCTGCAACAAGAGAAGCCACCGCAACAAGAAGCCTGTGCACCGCAATGAAGAGTAGCGCCCGCTTGCCACGACTAGAGAAAGCCTGCACGCAGCAACGAAGACCCAATGCAGCCAAAAATAAAATAAATTATAAAACAAAACACACACACACACAATGATAAAAAAAAAATAAAATGGCACAAATGAACCTGTCTACAAAACAGAAACAGACTCACAGACATAGAGAACAGACTTGTGGTTGCCAAGGGGGAAGAGGGAGGGGGAGGAAAGGACTGGGAGTTTGGGATGAGCAGATGCAAACTATTATATATAGGATGGATAAAGAACAAGGTCCTACTGTATAGTACAGGGGAGTATATTCAATATCTTGTGAATAAACCATAATGGAAAATATTAAAAAAAAGAATGTCTATATGTGTATAACTGAGTCACTTTGCTGTACAGCAATAATTAACACAACATTGTAAATCAACTATACTTCACTTAGAAAATTACAATAATAATAATAAAATACCAATTAGCGTACAGCATTTAAAAAAAAGAAATATATATTTGTTTTAAGTCCCTGTTTCTGACACAGAGCTCCTAAAACCCTTGGAATTTCCTAAGTGATAAGAGCAATAAATGTTTGTTGATAGTCATAAACAAACCTGTTTCAACCACACCTGAATTTATGTTAATGAGGTGACTTTTAGAAGGCAGTTATGAAAGGGGGCTGGTTGCCAAGGGAACCAAGCTTGTGGTTGGAGGGTGACCTCTGAAGAGGGAAGAGGGACTGGAGGTTGAGTTCAGTAGCCAGTGGCCAGTGATTTAATCAGCTGTGCCTATGTAATGAAGCCTCCACAAAAACCCAAAAGGATGGGGTTCACAGAGCTTCCTGGCTGGAGAGAGTGGCATGCTCAGAGAGCACGGAAGCTCTATGCCCTTCCCCCGTACCTTGCCCTATGCATCTTCCATCTAGCTGTTCCTGAGTTATATTCTTTTATAATAAACCACTAATCTAATAAGTAAAATGTTTCTCTGAGTTCTGTGAACCATACTAGAAAATTAATCAAAACCAAGGAGGGGGTTTTTGGAACTTCCAGTCTATACCTGGCAGATCAGAAGCACAGGTGACAAGCTGGGCTTTCGATTGGTGTCTGAAGTTGGGGTGAGGGGGGTTAGTCTTGTAAGAGTGAGCCCTTAACCTGTGGGATCTGACGCTGTCTCCACGTAGATAGTGTTACCGAAAACTTAACCTTTGTGCACCGGTGCCGAATCAAATCTCTAAGACAGAGTTTTGGGTGAAGTAGAAAAGAATAGCTTTATTGCTTTGCCAGCCAGAGCCGGGGGGGGGGGGGGGGCACAGCGGGCTCGTGCCCTGAAAAACTATGTGTCCCAACCAGGTGTGGGAGAGGTGTGGAATTTGGTGAGGAGTTTTATAGCAATGGTTCAAGGGTGGGTTTGCTGATAAGGATCAGGGTGTGTGCAGGACCTGTATTCCTTTAATCTGGCCTCCTGTGGAATCCTGATAAGCTTCCATGTTATCAAACTGTGACCTTCTCTCAGGAACATCTTCCATTTGGTGGGGCTTTTAGTTCTGCAGAAGAGCTTAACTTTGTTGTTATATGTGTCCCTTGAGGCAGAACCAGGACCCTGCCCCAAGGCTACACTATTGTTTCTTGACTGCTCCTCCCGTGTCTCTGCATCCCCTCCCTTCCCTGATCAGCAACTGTTTGAAAGGCTTTTGTGCTCAGGAGCCCCACAGGCTCCTGCTCGGTTTCAGTGGTGTCAGAGTTAAGTTGAATTGTAGGACGCCCAGCTAGTATCGGAGACTTGCGTGGTGTGGGGAAAAAAAAACATGTCAGAATTTGCACCAAAATTGTACTCAGTGTCACACAACTAATAAATGGCAGGGTTGGGATGTGAACCGAAGAAGTCTGACTCCTGAGCCCATCCTGGTAACACAGAACAATACTGCCTTTACATACAAGATTGCTAGAAGTGTAATTCATGGGAAAGGGTATGTGATTCAAATGGAAAATTACATTGATTGAAACTTCCTGAATGTATAAAGTTGCTACGTATTAAAATTAAACATATTGTCTTCAATTTTAGCAGAAAATACTTAGAAGATATAATGTTATGCAGGGGAAGGCCCTATGAGAAATGGTACTTTAGAAAAGGTAGATTGGGAAGGAAATTTGTGTTTATTGAGCACCTCCTCTCCTACCAAAAGGTTTACATACAAGCATACAGACTTACATATATATTTTATTTATATAATCCTTATAAGAAAGCTGTGTGACAGCTGCTGCTGTTCTTATTTTATAGATGGAGCAGGCTCAGACTGAAGTCACACCACCACAAGTCATTGACCTCCTTGGTTAAAATCTGTTGTCCACCTCAGTCTCAGGGGTTGGCAACCTTACTCCCAACACAGGACAACCTGGAAATTAGGGGCATATCACAAGACCTGCATGGAGCCCAGAATTCTGAAGTCATCAGAAGACAGAATGAGATCTTGATGACGACAAACATAACCATGACAAAAAACAAGCCATCTTTTGCCGTATTTCCATCTGGTTCTGTAGAATCTGGCTCTGCTCTCATCTAAAGCAGAAGTCAATGGCCCTTACATCTAAAGCAGAAGTCAAGTCAGGCTCCTTCATTTTCATAACAAAATGATAACTTTGATAGCACAGCTGATATCTTCATTTAGCAATTTTACACATTCCTTACAGAGTCCAATTTTGAACTGCTAACTATCTGTTCTTGCCTTAAGTACAGTTTAGACAACTGATCATAGAAAAACTCAGACTAAGGAACATTAGTGATGTGTTACATTTAGTGATGTATTACATTTTTTTTTCCTCTTAGTATATGAATGCCCCCCCAGCCACTTTTCTTATGGGTGCAGATCCTGGATCTCTCAGGCTTCTGACTACAGTGCAAGGGGAATAAAATGTCTTGCTATCTTCTCTCTGAGGGCTCTGCCTAATGAACCAAAGCATGGGTAAGGGATTTTTTTTTCTTTTTCCAGTTTCATAAGCCATAGCATTATGAGAAATTTCTCCCAGATTTTGGCAATAGCATATCTGTTCATCTTTATTCTTAGCTCTGTTTTTAGTTGTTATAATGTGTGAATATTCATCAGAATATTTTTTGTGACACATTAGGAGGATCAACAATAAGAGACACCTCTTTCAACTCCCCCATTACTTCTTCTCTCTTTTATTATAAACCTAAATGAAGAAAGTTAAGGAATAAGGGCAAAACCTGGTACCAAGCAAGATATCATGTCCTATTATGATTTCTAAAATTGTCTTTTTTTGCTTCCTTTCTCCTATCATATGGGACAATTTGCCTATTTCTAGAGACTTCTAGATCATCTAGAGATATCTTATGTGGGCATTGCAGTTTTAATTAACAAATTATAGAGCTGAAAATTTTCATTTACATTTCTTTAGCTCCTTTAACTCTGTTCTTAATAATAAGTTAGTATGTAATGGCCTTATAATATATCAACTCAGTTCTATGATTAGCTACATAATTTGAAGGGCCCAATGCAAAATGAAGCTGTAGGACCTCTTGTTCAAAAATTTTAACAGCTTCAAGATGGCAACAGTAGAGCATTAAACCAAGCCCTTCTAAACATGGGATCCTGTGCAGTTGTATGGGCCACATGCCCATGAAGCCAGCCCTGCTCATTTTCCTAGAGTTATGTTCAATGCATTAAAATATTTTAAATGTATGATTTCTTGGGGTATTGTTAAGCAAGAGCTTATATGACAAATGGCCAAAAGGAAGCTTCTTGCCATGTGAAAGGCATTAATTCATACATTCAATTCCTTAAAAAAACAAACAAACAAAAAAACCCCAAAAACTTTTTTTCTAGTGTTTAATGTTAGGAAAAATGCTCTTTCCAAACAAATGCATGTGCTTTCTTTCATTATTCATTCCTTCAATTTACAAATATTTACTGAGTAGTCACTCTCTGCAAGCATTGCTCCAGACACTGGGACAGATCCATGAACAGTTGAACAGGGCAAAATCCTTGCCTTCGTAGAGTTTACAGTCAATGAGTGGAGTTATGAGCAATTTCCTAAGCTTTTCAGAGAAACTTTCAGTTCTCCTGAAGGCTGACAGTGTTTTCCTCCACTGGAAAACACCTTTTCCTCCACTGTGTGTTAGTGCAGTTTGCACACTATATTAAAGAAGCAAATATTTAAAATTTTATTTTGGTGCACAGTAGGAGTGAAATGGGGAAACCACATTCTAACATACCAACCTTCCTGTACATCACAGAACTTTTTTTTTTAATACAGAGTAGACTTAAAATTTGTATGAATTTCAATATGAATGAAAAACATGATTCTACATAACTCATTGACTATAAATAATCAGGGTTTTGTGGGCAAGTTTTAGGCTTATCTCAGTCACCTTCTATCATGACCAGGCAACAGTGTTAAGTCTAGTCCATAATTAAATAAAAAAGAGGGAAAAGGAGCAAAAAAATATCTAAACAAAGCTTTTTCATTGAATGTGAACACTAAATGGCAAAAGTAGAATATATTCACAGCTGGCACTCTGAGATTTCAAAAGCCCATATTCCAACAAGTATACCTGAAGTTCCTTGACCTGGCTACCGACCCAGGATAGTATTTATTGACAAAACAACAGCGCATGGTTACTAGGGGCTTTGAGCTTTGGAATCAGACATTTTGTCATTCTGATTCTTTATTGGAATCCGTAAACTCTCCCAAAATCAGGTCCTAGAGGGATGAAGAGGCAGAGCACAGAGGGGTTTTTAGGGCAGTGTAACTACTGTGTATGATAATGGTGGATACGTGTCATCATACATCTGTCCAAATTCATAGAATGTACAACAAACACCAAGTGAACCTTAATGTAAACTATGGACTTTGGGTGATAATGATGTATCAGTGCAGGTTCATCAATTATAACAAAGGTACCACTACAGTGCAAGATGCTGATAATGGGGGAGGCTGTGCATATGCAGTGGCAAAGGGCATATGGGAAATCTCTTGTGCCCAGTACTGCTGTGAACCTAAAACTGCCCTAAAAAATGAAATCTATTTTTTTTCAAGAGCCCACATAACCCTCTCAATCCACTATATCCTTAGCCCGTACACAACTCTCATCTTTAGTTGGACTTTCAATAAAATACAGTTTGAGACTTTCTACCCAAACATAACAGGCCCAGATCAACTCTTTGAAATTTAATATATCTCCTAACTGCTTAAAGTATCTCAGAAGGTAAAGAAAACACTGAGTCAGTAGAGAATGACAAGAAAGTGAATAGCTGGTAAGTGTTCCCTCTTTCAGACAATGTAAAAGTACAAATTATTGAGATAGCTTCTTAAATTACCACCATAAAATCCTTAGGAGTGGAGCTCAGTGGGAATCAGGAGAGCTTTCCAAGACTGGGCTTCACTGGGTTACAGTGTGTCTTAGCTTGGGCTGCCATTACAAAATACCAGACTGGGTGTTTTAAACAACAGATATTTATTTTTCTCACAGCTCTAGAGGCTGAGAAGTCCAAGATCAAGGTGCTGGCAAGGTAGGCTTCGTTCTGAGATCTCTTCACTTGTAGGTGGCAATGATCTTGCTGTGTGCTCACATGACCTCTTCTTTGTGCATACAGAGAGAGAGTGAGTACAAGCTCTCTAGTGTTTCTTTTTATAAGGTCACTAATACAATCATGAGGGCCCCACCCTCATGACTTCATCTAAACCTAATTACCTCCCAAAGACACCAGCTCTAAGTACCATCCACAATGGGGGTAAGGATTTCAACATATGAACGAGGGTGGAGGGAAGCACACTTCAGCCCATAGCACCATTATTCAAAGTCTGATCTCTCAATCCTAGCCACAGAAGATGAAGAAGGGAACTTTGTTTATAAAGCACTTATTCTATTCTGGTACTAAGTTAAGGGCTTCAGTGTATTATTTCATTTCATGGAGTAAACCAAGAGGCTCAGAGAGGTGAAATCACTTTCTCCAAGTCACAGAACTAGTAAACTTTGCAGATTCAAACTCTGTCCCATTTGACCCTAGTGCTATAATCTTTCTGGTAGCCATTGGGGCCTTTCTTAAATTTCAGTATTCACTGGTTAGCTTATTTAAGAGTGATTAGGCCCAAAGAAAACAGGCACATACCTCCAAGGTCACATGAAAGCAATTTGAATCAGGAAGTCAGTGATTTTATTTCATAGAGGGACCTGTAGTTGGTCAAAGAGCATGTTTTTGTGTTTGCTCTTTAATCCATGAATGAGTTCAAGAAATTGATTTTTTTTTTTTACATTGCTTAGTTAACGTGAAGTCAGAGCAAAGGGATTTGGATGGTCTGTGAAGGTATTTCAATATTAGCTGTTGTTTAGCATTCTTATTCTGTTGACTGTGATTTTTTTCACGTCCCTTCACATCAGTAGCATCTAGCTTAGGTAGGTAAGGACTATGTTGATCTAAATTATTATGTACAGCCAATTATAGTATCAAAAAGAAAGAAGAAAAAGGAAAAGAAGCTCAATAACTCTTGGTCGTCTGGCCACATCACTCAGTACACCTTCAAATACTTTGCTGCTAAGCCAGGAGAATCTACAAATGTTCTTCCTTGCACTTGGAACCAGTGGATCCAGCCTCCAAAATTCTTGCCCCTCTCCCACATTGACCCAGAACTCATCACTTCATTGTAGTTCCCCTCCCCCACCCCACAGTAGTACAGGGGTTGACGATTTTTTTCTGAAAAGGACCAGATAGTAAACACTTTAAACTTTACAGGCTCTATTGATCTCTGTTGCAACTCTTCAACTGCCATTGTAACATGAAAGCAGCCACAGACAATATATAAATAAATGTGTGGCTGTGTGCCAATAAAATTGTATCCACAAAAAAATGATGGCATCCCAGATTTAGTCCACTAATAGTAGTTTTCCCACTCCTGCACAAGTAAATAATGTAGTTTTTCCTGAAGCTGGTATGATGAATAGAAGAGTGTTCATTTACAGTACACACTTCATAAAAAACTCAAAGCCCCCACCGAAATTCTCATTGTTTTACCCCAGGGTCTGTTTCTGGCCTCCGGTAGCCCAACTCTCTTCTCTCTCCCCCTTTCCACCACAAATCTTTCAAAGGTCCCAGTATTCTCCAGAGCATTTCAATTCTTCCTCAAAGTTTACAGACCCCATTAAACCAATACGCATTGTCCTTTAAAAGCGGTTTGAGTGACTATTGTTATTAGAGTGTGTCCCGTGAATGTCTCACCCTGTCCTCCAACATTGCATTAATGCAGTGTCCCAATAATCACATGAAAAACTGTTCTATATCATTAATCAGCAGGGGATCACAAATTAAAAACTCAATCAGATACCACCACTGCACACTCACTGGAATAACTAACATTAAAAAAAAATTGACAACACCAAAAGTTAGCAAGGACATTGCTAATGGGAGTGTAAAATTTTACAGCCACTTTGGAAAACTGTTTGGCAATTTTTAAGTAAACATATATCTACCCTATGACCCAGCAATTGTACCCCTATTATTTACCCAAGAGAAATGAAGGCATATGTCCACATAAAGACCTGTATATGCTTGTGCATAGCAGCTTCATTCATGATAGCCAAAAACTGCAAACAGGCTAGATGTTTATCAATAGGAGAATGGATGAAGAAACTGTGTTATATTCACAACATGAAATAGTACTCAGCAATAAAAAAGGAATGACCTACTGCTATGGACTGAATGTATTCCCCCCAAATTCATCTCTTGAAGCCCTAATCCCCAACGTGATGGTACTTGATAGTGGGGCCCTTGGGAGGTAGTCAGGTCATGAGTGGAGTCCTCATGAGTGGGATTAGTGTCCTTATAAGAAGAGATACAAGAGAGATGTTCTCTCTTGGCCATGTGAAGAAGCAAGAAGGCAGCAGTCTATAAATTACAAAGAGGGTTCTCACCAGACACCAAATCTGCTGGCACCTTGATCTTGACTGGACTTCCCAGCCTCCAGATCTGTGAGAGTGATATTTGTTGTTTACGCTACCCAGTCTATGGGATTTTTGTTATAGCAGCCCAACTAAGACGACTACTGATACGTGCAACAACATGAATGGATGTCAAAAATATTATGCTAAGTGTAAGAAGCCAGATGAATTAAAGAGTACATACTGTATGACCCCTTTATATGAAATTCTAAATAGACAAAATTAACCTATGAAAATAGAAATTAGATTAGCAGCTCTTAGGTGGGATGTGGGGATTGACTGAGAAGAACTGTGAGGGATCTTTCCAGAGGAATGGAAATACTGTGGGTCTTGATATGCGCTTACCTAAACTTATTGAACAGTAGTATACTTAAGGTCTGAATGCTTCATTATACATAAATTATACCTCAATACAAAAATACTAAAAATAATGTAATTACTTGATATTTTAAAAGTCCCAAGGTGACTGCTAGAGTTCCAACCATCACATCTGCATTCCAGGAACACATGCCTGATGTCTGATCTTTTTTTTCTTTCCTTTTTTTTTTTTTTTTAGTTTTTATTGGAGTATAGTTGCTTTACAATGTTGCATTAGTTTCTGCTGTACAGTAAAGTGAATCAGTTACACGTATACATATATCCACTCTTTTTTAGATTTCCTTCCCATTTAGGTCACCACAGATCACTGAGTAAAGTTCCCTGTGCTAAACAGTAAGTTCTCACTAGTTATCTATTTTATACATTGTCTGATCATTCTTAAGGGGACGCGAAGTTCACCAAGAACTTCCACTTAATTCTCATTGGACAGTCCTAGCTAGAAGAGAAGTGGGAAAATTGGCACATGCACTATTTGGCCAAGCACCTTCCAGATAGAATAAAATCTGTATTTATACAAGAATAAGGGGAGAAAGGGTATTGGCTATCCATTGGTACATTCAACCACACCACAAAAAAAAGTGCATGCACACGCACAATTTCTTACACAATTTTGGGGGGTTCATGGGTCTTCACTGAATCCCATTTTATCTGAATTCTATATTAAAAGCCAGTGGTCTAGGGAGTTTGACAACTAGTTATTATTAAACACAGTTAATGAAAAGTGCGTGGATGGCAAATTCACATGGCAATGGGCATTCACGAGTTGCAAGAATATGCCATGCTTATCCGCCTGGAATAAATTTTATTGCCTATGTCTCCCAAAGGCTCCAATCCATTAAGTGTCTTGTTCTTAACTGAGCAGTATTTAATTCTTCTGCCATCTTAAATATATAATATGTGAATGCAGGAAGATAGGCCACTTCACATAAGTGTACATTTCTGCTTACACACTTGTATTGATGACATTAGTTTGCAGGTGTCTCTACTTCAATTAATTGCATATTGACAACACGTGTAATTTAAACTCAGTACAAAACTGAAGTATTCAAATGATACTCTCAATATAATTATTCCACATAAGTTGGAGTGCTGACAAGATGTTGTCCTTTATTTTTTTAAATAATAGCTTCAAGTATGTTCAAGATTAGATAACACAGAAAATGTCAACAAGATATGACAAATATGAAATGAAAATAATGAGATTAAAATGTTATATCTTTATCTTATTTTTCCTCCATAGATTCACAAATGATTGTTCCTTATGAAATCATGTCACAGACACCCAATGCCCTGCATAGCTTTTTTTCAGCCTGATTTGAAGAACAAGAGAAAGTACCTTTAAAAAGGCCACATAAAGACACAGTATTTTTGCTGACCAGTAAGTTAGATGTTGATCTGTAAAAATACACTGACTTCCTTTTATTGTAATAGCAAAGACAAAATGAAAATGATTCAATTCAATGGAGGAAATACACAACTTATTCTATACACTGTATTTGAAGACTGACTTAAATGGCTTTACTTTTCTTATAAATCAACCCCTTGCCTGAGTAGATATTGAAAAGTAAATGCCTGTGTCCTTTCACCATACCCAGAATGTGAAAAATGTCATTTTATCAGAGTCACTCACTGACACAGCACCACACTGCTAAATTAACATTTCACATCCAATGATAATAAACATCGTTCTGTTTATTAAGCACCTAGCCAGTGGTAGGACCTTTACATACAACATTTCTGTTGTCGGCTGAATAATGGCTCCCTCATCCTCATCATTGGAACCTGTGAATGCTACTTATATATGACAAAGAGAGTTTTGCAGATTTGATTAAATTTAGGATCTTGATATGGGGAGATTATCCTGGATTATCTGGGTGGATCCAGTGATATCAGAAGAGTCCTTATAAGAGAAAAGGAAATGTGACGATTCAACCAGAGAGAGATTTGAAGATGCTATGCTGCTCGAAGATAAAGAATCCATGAACCAGAGAAGGCAGTAAATTCTGGCACACTCTAGAAGCTGAAAGAGTCAAGGAACAGATTCTCTCCTAGAACCTCCAGAAGGAACCAGGCCTGCCAACACCGTGACCTTAGTTAGCCCAGTGAAACTGCTTTTGGACTTCTGGTCTCCAGAACTGTAAGAGAGTAAAGTTGTGTTGGTTTAAGCCTCTACATTTATGGTAATTTATGACAGCAGCAATAGGATACTAATAGAATTTCTAATTTCAACACTACTATGGAAGGATTATTACTAACACAAACACACACACACACACTTATCAGATGAAGAAAATAAGACATGAAGAGAGGTTAAAAAAAATAACTAGGCAAAGGTACACAGCTAGGGAATGACAGAAGTGTGCCATGTAGCCATGGCTTAATGCCCACAGATCATTCTTTATCATACTGGCTCATAGGAACCACCAAGGCACATTTTACTATGTCTTATACTAAAAGATTTTCCCTCTGTTTAGAAAGAAAAAGAAGCAAATCGGTATCCCATGTTACATTTATTTTGAAGGACAGTATTCTAAACAATGAGGTGATTGGATCAAATGTTTGCAAGGCCCTAGACTTTTTCCACAAGGGGGGTTTTATACACCAAATTAAACTCCTTTGTCCCTATAAGTAGGAGAAATATAGTTATAAAACAGTTATCAAGAATGGATGCTAAAATAAATAAATAAATGAATGAATGAATGGATGCTGCATGAAAACTCCCTGGAGATGGACTCTAAACCTAAGAGTTACCCCCATTCATGAAGTCATTGCACAGTTGTGGAGTCCAGCCTCTGCCTGGAGGTTTAATAATTTTATGAAGCTTCTTTGTAGTGAACATGTGGTATTCTCCCCATCCAGATTTCATAAGAGTTTCCCTTTTGCTAGCTAAATTGAAATTCTAAAGGAATTTTCCAGAAACACATCATCTGGGGTTGTATTTTGTAATATTTGAGAAGTATTGAATTAAAAGATGGCTTCATAAATCTTAAAAGCATAGAATGAAGCAGATAATGAAAAAGCAAAATATCTTATTTAACCATGATAATTGTATCTGCCCAATGTGTATTGTGGGGGTGGGGGGTGGTGAGGGGGGTGTAATTATTTCAAAATCTCTGGCAGGTTCTAGATTCTGTGGGAGATGACCAGATCATTTGTGATTTCATCTTTACTCAATTGAAATTTTCTAATTTTGTGTGCCAGAAAAATTTTGACAGTTTCAGTGGATGTGTTTCAATAAGCTATTGAAACATCAGCAAAGTAGATAGTTTTAAATGATTACAGAGAAAGTATTTCGATATTAGACTGGTAAAACAGTGACATCTTGTGGTAAGAATTAGCAACAAAATCCCTAAAATTAGGAAAAGTTATTAAGACAGGGAAGCTAAGTTAAACGGGAAGGGAAAAAAAACCCAAATAAAAAACAAACCTTTATCTTTGTTCTTGAAGATTAAATGAACTTTTCTCATTTGACTTTTGGCTGTGAGAAAAAATTCTGGGTTTCTGCCTTATAACTCTTTCCCATACCAATAGGGACAAAAGAGTTTAATTTAGAAAATTTAAAAACCCTTGTGGAAGTAGACCAGGACAGTGCACATATTTCCTTCTTTAAATTTATTGTTTAAAACAGAAATATTTTACATCTGAAATTCATGTAACATGAGAAACTTTGATTTCTTTCTTTTCAACTTTAAATAAAAATAGAGGAAACAGGTGTTCCCCTTTAGTGCCTGTAGTGGATGCTTTTGGCAATTTCACTCATGTTCCTTCTGCTGACCCCAGCGGTCACCTGCAACTTGGATGGATAGTTATACAGTACATGCCTTCTCTCTGCCTGAGATCTATTTCTGTCTGCAGAAATGAGTCCTGCCTGCAGGCTGGAAATGCCTAGAAGTTAACACCTCCATGAGCCACTTTCAATCAGAAGGGCAGGGCACAAAGGAATAAATACCTTGGCTTTCTAAACCATCAGTGGGACAATTCTTAGTTGTGTTCTGCATGGTTTCTCAGGGGGTCCCAGCAGGATTGACCAGTTTCCCACAGAAGTAACTTGCTCATGAATGTTCCTTTTGTTTTCTTTTCCTAACTCCCTCACCAAGCCTCCTGGGGTCACCATCCAATAAACTACATGCACCCAAATCATTGTCTCAGGGATAGCTTTTGGAAGCATCCAAACAAACGAATACAGTGATCTACTCATGCTGCATATACACGTGCATGTTTTAAAGGGAAAAAAAAATGAGTCCTAAGCATTTTTACTAGTTTTATTAACAAAGCACCAAAATGAAAAAAAGCAAAGACAAGTCTAGCACATTTTGGTTTATTGCAACCATAAAGCCTTTCACAGCTGCTTGCAGCCCTGCTGCCATTTCCCCGCGGGCTTTCTCTTTGTGAGAATGGAAGTTCAACAAGGGGAACTGCCTCAGAAGGAAGGAGAGGACCTCCACTCCAGGGATTTTGTATCCGTTCTAACTCCCTGCAAGAAAACTTTACCTGGGTGCTAAAAGCTGGCTGAACCAATTGACTTGCTAATTGGTTAGGAAATAATATATTACGATTGTATACTTGACCCAAGAATTAAAAATTTATTTTACAAAACATATTTATTCATTAGGAGTTGTCTTTTGTTCTTTTTTAACAACGAAATTAATCAAGTATTTTTCTTCACTTTCAAGGGCATGTGAGGGACAGAAGGACCAGTGAGTATCTCAATATTTTACACAAAACAGCTCCCAGTCCAGGATGTAATATACAAGAACAGGGGGGTTGCAGCTAGTCAACCCTTTGACCATCAATCACAGGTAAATTTCAACCCCTGGCTACAGCTTTGCATCGAGTCAATTTATTCCGACCTGATGGCAGTGGAGGGGCAAAAAAAAGCTGTTTTATATTGGCATGTTGAAAATTACAAAATAAATCTCAAATGTATTCACCTGAACTCTTGGTCGCAAACAAATGAAATGTGCTAACTAGGGCATGTGACTAATAGCACTTTATACACCAAGTGATGCTGGTAAAGTCATGTTTTTATTTCCCTTTAAAAGAAAACGATTTCAAGCCTATTTTTCACCTCCCCAAGTAGTAAATTTGTGAAGTTTGACAGTCATTAAACTAAAGAAAAAAGGATTTATCTGCCTCAAGTTTTGGAATAAATGCCTTTTTTTTAAAACCGCCGTATGTTCTAACATCTAATCCCCATCTTGAAATAAATGCATGTCTCCTACTTCATTGCATTTCTGAGTCCCAAAGTATCCTTGTATCTTTAAATATAATAATATTAATAGTGAGACATTCTGCCTCATATTTTACATATACTATTTCATTTAATGCCTATAATACTGTGATATAGTTTTGATTACATACGTTTTATGGCTGAGAATACTGAATCTTTAGGGAGGTTGCCCAAATTCTGATCTGTCTGACTGAAAAACTCAAGATCTTAGCTGTGGTATCAGCCAGCTATTGTATAATAAGCAATCACAATATCTCAATGGCATACAACTCTAAACATTATTTCTCATGTGTCTACATTAGCTGGAGTGGCTCAGATGATCTTATTTGGGCTTAACAACGTGGTTCCAAGCTGCGGGTTGGTTCCGGATCTGCTCCACACGTCTCTCAACCTCCTTGCATCAACAGACTAGCTGGACCACGGACTTCTCATGAAGATGACAGAAGTGCAAAGGGTAAGTGAAACACACGAGGTCTCATGAGGCCTAAACTTGAAACTGGTACAGAGTTGTTTCCACCCCCATCCCACCGATCAAACCATTTCATGTGGCCAAGCTCAAAGTTAAGGAGCATGTTTCAGTGCAAGGGCATGGAAAGTTACATGGCAAAGAGTGGATACAGGAAAGAGTGAAAAATTGGAAACAAGAATTCAACATATTTAATTTTTTAAAAAATGGGATGTCAGATGGAAACCTATTTCACCAGAGTTTTAAAAATAAAAAGGGGCCTTCCCTGGTGTCGCAGTGGTTAAGAATCCACCTGCCAATGCAGGGGACACAGGCTCGATCCCTGGTCTGGGAAGATCCCACATGCCGCAGAGCAACTAAGCCCGTGCGCCACAACTACTGAGCCTGCGCTCTAGAGCCCGTGAGCCACAGCTACTGAAGCCCCCGCACCTAGAGTCCATGCTCTACAACAAGAGACGCCACCGCAATGAGAAGCCCACACACTGCAACAAAGACCCAAAGCAGCCAAAAATTAAAAAAATAATAATAATTTAAAAATAAAAAGGGTATTGTTTTCTCAAAAAAAAGAAGAATTCAACATATTTCACTTGCTATGTCAGTAGGCTCCCATAGTGGTATAATCTTTCAAAAGTAATGTGAGTTGTATGTGTTTGTAGTGAGGTAAGGAATGAGCTATCATTCTGATACACTCAGGGGTGCTGAAAGAATATCAAATGTGATCAATTAAACAAGACACAGGTGATATATCTCTAAGTTATGAAAACCTGACGTCTGGCATTATTGGCTGGGCCCATCATAGGTGAACTCATGAAGCAGGCAAATTTGTCTTTGACACTCCTTAATCTCACTTCTAATCATCTCCACTTTCATGCCTGTCTTATCTATTTCTCCGGTCTCCATAACAAAATGTTTCATCCCTGTAGCCCACTCTCTGTAAACCCTACCCACTGCATTTCAAGGCTTAGCTCTCTGATAACTAACACCCCTGAAACAGTGACAGCTGAATAGGTTTTTGCTTAAAGACAGCTACATTTTAATTGAGGATTCCTGGGCACAGGGCGTGTGAGCTTAAATAGCAGTTGCCAAAAAAGTTTTTGGCAATAAAACTCTTTTATCTTTAAATAAACTTAATTTAAAACCCAATTTATTAAAAGATGATAGTGGTACTATTATCCTATTAATTACTCAAATAACATTAATATACTTTTTAATATTCAACTATTATTGGTTCACGTAGGGGGGCAGGAAAGAGACATACCCACTTGTTCTCTTGGTCTCCCCCTTATATCACCTTGGTGACCTCTGAAGATCTTCCACAAAATCCCCAAGTACTGAGGAACACAGTTTGAAAACCCATAACATAAACTCTCATGTCAGGAATGTGTGGTAGATCCTCTCATCTTTTTTATTTTATCGTATTGGAGTATAGTTGCTTTATAATGTTGTGTTAGTTTCAGGTATACAGCAAAGTGATTCACTTAAACATACACACACATAAATATATATATATATATATATATATATATATATTCTTTTTCAGATTCTTTTCTCTTTTAGGTTATGACAGAGTATTGAGTAGAGTTCCTTGTGCTATACAGCAAGTCCTTGTTGGTTATCTACCTTATGTATAGTAGTGTGTGTATGTTAATCCCAAGCTCTTGGTTTATCCCTCTCCCCCACGTTTCCCCTTTGGTAACCATAAGTTTGTTTTCAAAATCTGTGAGTCTGTTTCTGTTCTGTAAACAAGGTCATTTATATGAGTTTTTAAAAAATTAGATTCCACATATGAGTGATATATGATATTTGTCGTTCTCTGTCTGACTTACTTCACTTAGTATGATAATCTCTAGATCCATCCACCTTGCTGAAAATGGCATTATTTCATTCTTTTTTATGGCTGAGTAATATTCCATTGTATATACATACCACATCTTCTTTATCCATTCATCTGTCTATAGACATTTAGGTTGCTTCCATGTCCTGGCTATTGTAAATAGTGCTACAATGAACATTGGGGTGCATGTACCTTTTTGAATTATGGTTTAGTCTGGGTATATGCCCAGGAGTGGAATTGTTGAATCATATGGTAACTCTGTTTTTGCAGCTCAATATCACAAAAACAACCCAATCAAAAAATAGGAAGAAGATCTAAATAGACATTTCTCCAAAGAAGACAGATGACCAAAACACATGAAAAGATGCTCAGTATCACTAATTATTAGAGAAATGCAAATCAAAACTACAATGAGGTATCACCTCACACTGGTCAGAATCGCCATCATCAAAAAGTCTACAAATAACAAATGCTGGAGAGAGTGTGGAGAAAAGGAAACCCTCCTACACTGTCGGTGGGAATGTCAATTGGTACAGCCACTATGGAGAACAGTATGGAGGTTCCTTAAAAAACTAAAAACAGAGCTACCATATGATCCTCTCATCTTTCAAATCACACTGAGTCTCCCACAACCTCTGTGAAAGCAAAAAGCTATCTTGGTCCCAGGGCCTCTATGATGTGATCTGAGATGCGTGTGAAATTTTCTTTCCCTTTGATCTAGGGCATTTTTATGTTCAGGAACCCTTTTAAAAGTGTAAAATCTCTTGAGGTAAATAATCCATCAGTCCATTAATACCTTAGCTTTACTAGGGTTTGGGGTGTGGCCTGTAGATAGTACATGCAGATGGAGTAAGAGCTGTGAGACTTATTTGTCCAAGGGGCATGGTGCAGGGGGTCAGGAGAAGCTCTGAAAAAAAGTGAGCAGGGAAAAAAAGGGAGATGAAAGTGGAAAGGTGAGGTGAATTCAAAACAGACTCAAGTCTTGTCTGAGAAACACTTTTTCACTAAGCGAGCTCCAGCAAGTACCACGTAGTGATTATTTTCTCTGAACACAGAGCCCTTAGGAAGTTCACTTCCCTCTCCTGTGGGGAAAACCCAAGTAAGTGGGCTTCCTTCGGATTCTACTCGTATTGTGGGGTTTGCTAAAATTCTGATTGATCCTGAGCTCAGATCATGCACTTCAAACACTATATTTTTGGAAAGAATTGCCCAAGGAAGAACAGCCTCAGAATTATTTGTTTCATGTTTTTTTCTAGTTGCTGGAGAGGAGAAATAGGATAAAATGGGCATAGATGGCGGTTATCTCATAGTTGAATTACATGTTCTAAAGTCTGTCATATAGTAAGTAATGAATTATGCTTCATGAAGAGTAAAAAGGTGCAGAACTCATTGGATTACTATAGGATTATTTGGACTAAGAATACACTACCAAGTGACAAGTGGTTGCTGAAAAGGTACAGATTCATAAAACATGAAAAGAATTTAATGTTTCCTACAAAATTCCTCAGGACTTCACTGGGAGCTTCCAGTATATTTGTTTAACTCAATTCAGCAAATGTAATTATCGCCTATTTTTTTTAACATGTTAGTTGCTGGAAAGGCATAGGTAAATAGGACATTCCCTCTGCCCTCAACATGCTCAAAGTCTAAATGAGAAAGAAAGTCTAAGTAATATAGTAAATGACTATATTACTGTGTAATAAGTACTATCTTTGAAGTATAAAGAGAGTGGTATGGAAGTAAGCAGGGAAGGAATGATCTTGTGTCTGGCTGTCGGAGGCGGGGGGAAAGGACAGGTCAGGAGAGGTTCTGTAGCTAAGGTGGGCCTTGAAAAGCCATTGGAGTCTTAAAGCTGGAGAAAGGCGTGATTCGATCAGCTTTCTCAGTAAAGCACTCAGGCAGGGACAAAAGGTACCCAAACTAATTAAGAGGTTCTTACAATCGGTCAGTCAACAGCTATTTAAAAAGATCAAATAAAATGTGGAATTTGTGGACAGAGGAGGGATTTCTTCCAGGTGACCGCAGGAGGTAGAAATAATGAAAACTCAGTACTCAAACAAGAGGTATATAAAAGACAACCACTTGTTCACATATATGAGAAAGCTAAAATTTTCCAGTTTATAAGATGCATTATGATAGTTGTCATGCTGACAAATATTCCCTCTAACTAAGAAAGAAGCCAAGAACTCCTTTTTCAGGACTAGTGAAGCAGCTACTAGGGACAAGACAAGAAAGTCATTTGTGGTTTTTTTGGTATCTACTTTGCCTGTTTCTTCATTCATATATCCATCAAATAGTCTCTCAGTGCTACTCTATGCTCGTTAGACTTCTGACTTTGTGGTACGTATCTCTGAAATGGTAAGAAAATACCAATGACCTCCATCACATGGTTACAATAAAAAAGCATAATAAACATTTTGTCATATTCTCCAGGGTTTTCCCCATTTTCATTTTCTGCAGTTCAGAGCACTCTAGTTCCATCAGAAGTGGGAATATGTTTCAATTCTTAGAAGAGCTTATGAATTGAGCTTTTTCCCCTCCTGGTCCCTTAGTGGAGAAAAATATTTTTTAATGAATAAACAAAATGTGGGATTAGATTCATACACTCAGAATAAAATAACTGGGAAAAAGGCCTGGGAAATTATGGCAGATCATGGTACAAGTGAGTGGTCATTAATACCAACACTGTTAAGTAGTGGGGCACACTGCCATCCACAGAAAGAGAGCTGAATCCCCAAATCCACCAGAAATAAAATTAAAATGTGACCCAGTATGTCAAAACCCAGTGAACATTTTTACGACCCATCGTACGACCCAATTGTATCATTGCAAGTCGTTCAAGAGAAGATTTTGATGAACATCAATTTCTACATCAAGAAAAATAAATGAGCCCCCATTTCTTTCCTTCTCTTTGTTCTCACCTTCAAGTTGTTAAAGTCTTTAAGAAGAATAAAAGATGACACTTCAGTAGCTCACAAATCAGACTTAACTGTTCCCATGTCAGTTTGAGTTTAGAAAAGATTCCTTTCATCTAACAGCCCTCTCAGGTACAGTACTACAGTGAGGTACTATGTCACCTCCAGAAATGATTTATACTGTATCCATCTAAATTTTAAAATATTAGAGAACGCTGCCGTCTATCTCCATGCTTTAAAAACAGCTCTCAACAATGCCGTAATAGCACAAAGAACAAAGAAAGATGTTTCCCTATTCATTAACTACCTACAATCTTAAATTAAGTTAGTGTTTAGAAAGAGGTTCAAAACAGAGGTCAAAATGAACACACACAACTGTTCTCTAATTTTCCAGTCACCAAAAGAGAAATAATCCAAACCTTAGATTTAATCACTTTTCATTAAAAAAAGCATATACTAAATGTAAGGGGCCCTTGTGAGGATTACACATATAAATAACCCCTTTCCTCAGAAAACTCCCAATCTAGCAGGGACAATGAGATGTACACAAATAATATAAATGTACAAAATAAGGTACCTATCTTAGTTTTCAAAAGTGCCAGCAATGCTCAGGGAAAGAAGGGGTAACTTCAGAACTAACCAGGACTGGGCTTCCCTGGCAGCACAGTGGTTAAGAATCCACCTGCCCGTTCAGGGGACACGGGTTCGATCCCTGTCCCGGGAAGATCCCACATTCCGCGGAGCAACTAAGCCCGTGCGCCACAACTACTGAGCCTGCGCTCTAGAGCCCGCAAGCCACAACTACTGAAGCCCACGTGCCACAACTACTGAAGCCTGTATGCCTAGAGCCCGTGCACCATAACAAGAGAAGCCACGACAATGAGAAGCCTGAGCATCGCAACGAAGAGTAGCCCCTGCTCGCTGCAACTAGAAGAAAGCCCGCACGAAGCAACAAAGACCCAACGCAGCCAAAGATAAATAAATTTATTAAAAAGAAAAAACAACTAACCAGGACTGGGAATGTGAGGGCATTCTAGTCACAGCAAATGGAATAAACATAGGACCAAGGGTCTTCAAGAAGGGTCAAAGAGTCCAGTTCCCCTAGGAATGAAGAGAGAGCAGTGGGAGAAAGTCTGAAAAGCTAAGTGTGGAACAAATAATGCGTAAACTTGAGTGTCAGGGTGAAGAATGTGGATTTGTATAAGATAATTAATGAGAACACTTCAAAGTGAGGAAATTACATGATGTCACTTGCATTTTAGATTAATTTGGAAGTGATGTGAGGCTGTAATAGAGGAGAGAGAGACTTCAGATCGATACGAACAAGATGGCTATTATAATAGCCCAGTAACGAAACTTCAAACCAAGGCATCAGCAAGGGGAATGGAAAGGAGGGTCCAAATTCAAGAGATATAAAGAGACATAATGACTTCCAGTATCAAGTTCTACATGTAAGGAACTTGGAAGTCACCACTTCATCCTAAGAACAAGAGAAAAGCTGAGCAAATAGCTGAGAAAAGCTGACTAAAATATAAATGACTACTCTTGAATTCATAAGAGAGAAGAGGATACAGGGCAAATCAGTGCCCTCAAGATTGAAGAGACAGACCAGTGAATGCAGGAAGTCACAGCTTATTGGAGCAGAGACTCACAAGTGGAAACCACCATGAGAACTGGTGCCAGGGTAAAAAAAACCTGACCTGTAATTGATGAATTGATGGAGGCTCAGTGGGCAACTCTGAGAGTTAAAACTCCAGAGAAACCAAATCACAAGAGGGCCACCACAGTATTATGAGATTTACCTCCAGGAGCTAGAGCAGGTTCACACAGTAAATATTGAGAAAAATCCCCTCCCTTACCCTGCTTCTGGCAGAGGAAGGGGGAAAGGAGTCATTTTGAAATATGCCAGAGCAATCATTCTTAACAAGCCCTTTCCTCAGTAGAAAGAAACTAGTTAACCAGAGCCTAACTGATGTGGGGGAGGGAAATACCCAACTAGCTGGCTGTAGCCTTCCACATGGGAGAAGGGAAATACCCAACTCCAGCCCACTCCTGTCCCACCTAAGGGGAGAGAAAAAAGTGAGAAACATCTTTGAAGTTCACGGTCCAGAGGCACAAGCTCACTAAAGGACTGAGACCTAATCATAGAACCATAGAATGCTTTCCCATCCAAGGCCTGTGGGACAACTACCAAAGGTCTAACATACACATAATGCCAGAAGGAGAAGAAAGAGAGAAAGGAACAGAAGAAATATGTGAAGCAATATTAACTGAGATTTTTCCCAAATTAATGTCAAACACCAAACCACAGATCCAGGAAGCTCAGAGAACACCAAGCAGAATAAATGCAAAAAAAAACTACACCTGGTTATATCATCTTCAAACTACAGAATATCAGAGATAAAGACATGAAAGAAGCCGGAGGGAAAAAATAACTTACCTATAGAGGAACAAAGGTAAGAATTACATCCAACTTCTCCTCAGAAGCCATGCACACAAGAAGAGAGTGGAGTAAAACATTTAAAGCGTTGAGAGAGAAAAAAAAACAACCTAGAATTCTGTATCCTGCCAAATTATCCTCTTAAAATTAGGTAGAAATAGATTTTCTTAGACATAGAAATCTATTTCTATTTCTTAGAAATACATTTTCTTAGACAAACAAAACTTGAGGGAATGTGTTGCCAGTAGACCTGCCTTGCAAAAAATGTTTTTAAAAAAGTTTTTTTTAAAAAAGAAGGAAAATAAAAAGAGAAGGAAAATAATACAGGTCAGAAGCTCAGATTTACATAAAGAAAGAAAAAGCATTAAAGAAGGAATAAGTGAAGGTAAAATTAAAAACTTCCTTTTTAAAAAAAATTTATTTTTATTTTTGGCTGTGTTGGGTCTTCGTTGCTGCACATGGGCTTTCTCTAGTTGAGGCGAGCAGGGGCTACTCTTTTTTGTGGTGCGCAGACTTCTCATTGTCATGGCTTCACTTGTTGCAGAGCACGGGCTCTAGAGCGCAGGCTCAGTAGTTGTGGCACACGGGCTTAGTTGCTTCACGGCATGTGTGATCTTCCTGGGCCAGGGATCAAACCTGTTTCCCCCGCATTGGCAGGCGGATTCTTAACCACTGTGCCACCAGGGTCGGCCAAAACTTTCTTTTCTTATTCTTAATTGCTCCAACAGATGATAGTTTGTTCCAAATAATACCTATATAACAACATATATATGCATATATGAAGTAAATGAGAGCAATGATACAAGGGACAGAAGAGAGGAATTAGGATTAATTTGTTATTATAAAGTACTAACACTGCCCTTGAAGTAGTATAGTGTTACTTGAAAATGGACTTGAATTAGTTGAAAACATATGCTGCACACTGTAGGGCAACCACTAAAAAAGTTTTAAAAAGAAGTATAACTGATATGCTAAGAGAGGAGAGAAAAGTGAATCATATAAAATACTCAATTAAAACCACAAAAAGAAGAAAAAGAAGACAGAAATAAGAACAGAAGCAACAGGTAGAAAACAGTAATTAGTCTGGTAGGTATTAGTCCAACTATGTCAGTAATTACTTTGAATGTTAATGGATATAAATGCACCGCTTTAAAGACAGAGATGTATATGTTGTCTACAAGAAACTCACTTTAAATATAAAGATACATGTAGATTAAATGAGTAAAGGGGGTCAACAGCATGGTGATGGATGGAAACTAAACTTTTGGTGGTGAGTACGCTGTAGTGTATGCTATACAGAAGTCAAAATACACACATGAAACTTATATAATGTTATAAACCAATAAAATTTTCAATTAAAAAATTTTTACACAAAACAAACAAAAAAACCCAAATGGAGAATTCCCTGGTGGTCCAGTGATTAGGACTCTGCACTTTCACTGCTGAGGGTGCGGGTTCAAGCCCTGGTTGGGGAACTAAGATTCCACAAGCCGTGTGGTGAGGCCAAAAATTTAAAAAATAAACAAAGAAAGAAAAAAAATGTCAAACAAAAAACCAAAACAAACAAAAAAAATAAATAAATAAAAATGAAAGACCTAAATGGATGGAGGAAAATATACCATGCTAACACTAATCAAAAGAAAACAGGAATAGCTATGTTAATTGCTGACAGAGCAGACTTCACAGTAAGGAAAGCTATCAGAAATAAAGGCATTACATAATGATAAGTCAATTCTGTAAGAAGACATAACAATTCTTTTTCTAAAAATTTTATTGAAGTATACTTGATTTACAGTATTGTGTTAATTTCTTCTGTACAGCAAAGTGACTCAGTTATACATATATATATATTATTTTTCATATTTTTTTCCATTATGGTTTATCATAGGATATTGAATATAATTCCCTGTTCTGTACAGTAGGACCTTGTTGTTTATCCATCCTATCTATATAATAGTTTGCCTCTGTTAATCCCAAACTCCCAATCCTTCCCTCTCCTACACCTCTTCGCCCTTGGCAACCACAAGTCTGTTCTCTATATCTGTAAGTCTGGTTTTGTTTCGTAGATATGTTGATTTGTGTCATGTTTTAGATTTCACATATAAGTGATATCATATGGTATTTGTCTTTCTCTTTCTGAGTTACTTTGCTTAGTATGATAATCTCTAGGTTTATCCATGTTACTGCAAATGGCACTATTTCATTCCTTTTTATGTCTGAGTAATATTCCAGTGTGTGTGTGTGCGTGTGTGTACCACATTTTCTTTATCCATTCACCTGTTGATGGATATTTAGGTTGTTTCCATGTCTTGGCTATTGTGAATAGTGCTGCTATGAACATAGGGGTCCATATATCTTTTCTAATTATAGTTTTTTTTGGGTATATGCCCAGGAGTGGGATGGCTGGATCATATGGCAACTCTATTTTTAGTTTTCTGAGGAACCACCATACTGTTTTCCGTAGTGGTTGCACCAACTTACATTCTCACCAACAGTGTAGGAGCATTCCCTTTTCTCCACCCATCTCCAGCATTTGTTATTTGTAGACTTTTTAATGATGACCATTCTGACTGGTGTGAGGTGATACCTCATTGTAGTTTTGATTTGCATTTCTCTAATAATTAGTGATGTTGAGCATCTTTTCATTTGCCTGTTAGCCATCTGTATGTCTTCTTTGGAGAAATGTCTATTTAGGTCTCCTGCCCATTTTTCTATTGGGTTGTTTATTTTTTTGTTGTTGAGTTGTATGAGTTGTTTGTATACTTTGGAAATTAAGCCCTTACTGGTCGCATCATTGGCAAATATTTTCTCCCAGTCTGTAGGTTGTCTTTTTGTTTTGTTTATGGTTTCCTTTGGGTTGCAAAAGTTTGTAAGTTTGATTAGATCCCATTTGTTTACGTTTGCTTTTATTTCCATTGCCTTGGGAGACTGACCTGAGAAAACATTGGTACGATTTGACATAACAATTTTTAATGTGCCTAACAACAGAGTGTCAGACTACATGAGGCAAAAACTGATAGAACTGCAAGGAGAAATAGATGAATCCATTACCATAGTTGGAGACTTCGACACCCCTCTCTCAGAAATGAACAAATCGAGCAGGCAGGAAAATCGGTAAAGACATACATGGTTGAACTCAATAAAGCCGTCAATCAACTGGATATGATTGACATCTAAGACTACTTCATCCAACAATAGCAGAATTCATATTTTTCCTCAAGTTCACATGGACCATTCACCAACACAGACCATATTCTGGGCCATAAAACACATCTTAACAAATTTAAAAGAATAGAAATCATCAATGTCTGCTTTCAGACCACAGTGAAATTAAACTAGAAATCAATAACAAAAGATAACTGGAAAATCCTAAAATATGTGGAGATTAAGCAACACACTTCTAAATAATACGTGGGTCAAAGAAGAAATCTCAAGAGACATTTCAAAATATTTCAACTAAATGAAAATGAAAAACGACTTATCAAAATTGTGGAATGTAATGAAAACAGTGCTTAGGGGGATATTCATAGCATTGAATGCATATATTAGAAAAGAAGAAGGATCTGAACTCAGTAATCTTAAGTTTCCACGCATAGAATGTACAACACCAAGAGTGAACTCTAAGGTAAACTATACGCTTTAGGTGATTATGATGTATCAGTGTAGGTTTGTCCTTGGTTAAAAAAAAAAAAAAAAAAAGTACCATTTTGGTGAGTGATATCAATAATGTGAGAGACTATAAATGTGTGAGGTCAGGGGATATATGAGCAATCTCATTACCTTCCTCTCAACTTTGTTGTAAACCTAAGACTGATCTTAAAAAAATAAAGTCTTTTAAAAAGAAAGACATAATGTCCAGGGTTTCATAAGTGCTGGGGTAAGAAGACTAAATGGGTACAGGCAAATAGGAATTAGCAGTGCAGCCTGTGTAACTGGGAAAATGGTGTGGCATTAATACAAATTAGAAGCCAAGAAAGTAGGACATATGAAAAAGGAGAGATAATTAGATTAGGATTACAGTATGTTGAATTTGAGGCCCTGATGGAACAATCATCTTGGAAATCCCAGTCAAGTGCAGTGGCATGAACTTCAGTAGACCCATTCAGTTTTGTGATTTCTTCTTGTTTGTGAGCAGAAACTCTAGACAATAGAGTTTATCACAGGCTGGATATTGTCACCCACCTTATGAATGAGACTCATCTGGAATGAAATCAGGACCTCACTTAGGAACAAGACCTATCTGGAATGAGGTAAAGGAGAATGAGTATTTCAGATGACTAGCACAATACAGCGGTATTGAAATGGCTGGTCTTGGAACCTAGGGCAAGATAGAAGGAACAGACCTCGTGGTTTATTTCCCTATATCAGACCTCCTCATTTCCCCTGATTTCCATGGCTTTTTCTTTATTTGTTACCTAGAATTGCTACATCTTTTTCTTCAAGCTTTTCAGAACTATTCTAGTCTTTCACCTTGCCACTAACCCTTATAGATCAGTATACCCAGTGGCATAATTCAATAGGTTTTCCAAAATGCACTGTTTAAAATGAGCTTTTTTAAAAAGTCACTTTTGTCAGACTAAGGAATAGACTAAAAATTTGACAAGTTAGCAAAGCAAGATTTACCCTCCACCAAATCACTACCACAGGAAGAGAAGAAGGGGCTGAAGCAGGAGGAGGGGGAGGAGAAGGAAGAAGAAGAGGATGTAAAATGAAGAATAAGAAGGGGGCTTCCCTGGTGGCGCAGTGGTTGGGAGTCCGCCTGCTGATGCAGGGAACGCGGGTTTGTGCCCCGGTCCGGGAAGATCCCACATGCCGCGGAGCGGCTAGGCCCATGAGCCATGGCCGCTGAGCCTGCGCGTCCGGAGCCTGTGCTCCACACTGGGAGAGGCCACAACAGTGAGAGGCCCGCGTACCGGAAAAAAGAAAAAAAAAAAGAATAAGAAGGGAAGGAAGGGAGGAAAGGAGGGAAGAAAGAGGAAGGAAAGAAAGTTTTGATTGGATCCATTGAGGTGCAGTAGAAGCACATAAAGATGATTGTTTTCAGTATCCAAGACAATATGGAGGCAAGAAATTCAGATGTGCCAGTCCTCAGCACTCATCAATCAAATAAAGCTACACTCATTCATTCTGCTTCAGACATATACACCCTACTTAGGTCTATTAGAAGTAGAAAACAAGGTCAAAAATAGAGAGGATCTTGAGTCCTGAAAAAATTGTATTAATTCAAGATTTGCTTTGTATTAAATACATGAACTAGAACATCTTATTTTCCTTTTGAGCCTTAATTTTCTTATGTATAAAATAGTAATACGGTAATAATATTCACCTTATGGTGTTACTTTAAATTAAAATATGTACATGTATGTGTGCTCATGCATCACCCATCATAGAACTCAACAAAGTCTCGATAACTTCTACTTTACTTCCTTATAGAATTACTGTTAGAATTAAGTGAAATAATGTGTTTAGAGGCACCTGGAAAGCAGTAGGTTAGCTTGACAAATTTACAAATTAATAAATTGATGCTTGAAAAAATAGCTATAGCTATGTATATATTCTCATGATTCTAAGTCAACATTGAGAATGAACTTATTTTATTTTACTGGATAATACCTTGTAGCGTTATTGAAGTTCTAAATATTCTATCTGCTAAAATAAAATTGTGGTACATCCCCTTGAATACCTTCAATCACTATAAAACATCATCTAACTGTGCTGCATAACTTTTAGATGCAAGCCATATTTTACTTTGAGATTGCTAACTGAGAGAGAAAATGCAGTGTTGATTAGCTTACTAAGCCCCACTAGATTTCCACGATAATCATCTTCTACTCTACATTTTAGTTGTATGAATGTGGCCTTAATCTGTATCTACATGACCTCCATAATTTAGATTAAAATGGTTCCTGGGTTTCCCTGGTGGCGCAGTGGTTGAGAGTCCGCCTGCCGATGCAGGGAACACGGGTTCGTGCCCCGGTCCGGGAGGATCCCACATGCCGCGGAGCGGCTAGGCCCGTGAGCCATGGCCGCTGAGCCTGTGCGTCTGGAGCCTGTGCTCCGCAACAGGAGAGGCCACAACAGTGAGAGGCCCGCGTACAGCCAAAAAAAAAAAAAAAAAAAAAGGTTCCTAACCTGTGGATCTCTGACCTCTTGTGGTAGTTAACTACAAAAGGTTTTCATGTTCATATACACACAGAATGTTAATTTCTCATTAACTAAATAATATGTCCCATGAATATTTGTGCTAATATTTTAAATATTACTTGCTCTTGGGAATTAGTAAAATAAAATATCATCTCGAAGCATTTATATTAGAAGAGACTTTTACTTTCAAGTAAGAGAAGCCCAATTCAAACTAAAAATTATATCTAGAGGTTCATATATCTGAGTAAATTCAGGCATGAATAGTTCTAGGGGCCCAAACCATGAAAATGGTACTCCATCTCTTTAAATATTTCAGCTTTATCCCCTGTCATTGAGCTTTATTCTCATGCGTACTTTATTATTGTGAAGATGGTCGCCAACAGCTAAAGGCTTATATAGGCAAATTCCAGCAGTCCAGGGAAAAAGGGACTTGTCTCACTCTCAACAATCCCAACAAATGTTCAAAGACTATCTCAAATTGGGTTAGTCCATGCCCATCCTGGAAGTAATTAGTGTGGCCAAGGAAATGGGATGCTCTGATTGGCCAGGCCTGAGTCACATGCCTACCCCTGGAGATAAGAATTGAATCAAAATCATCCAGAATGAATGGATTGAGAGTAGAAAAGGAGGGATGGTTCACCATAGGAAAACTGGGGTATTGGGACTTCAGTAAACAGAAGGGATGCTGACCAGTAAAAATAACAGATGACCATTATAAGCATTACGGAATCCATAGTGGTAATTTGCAGTAATGTATTTTCTCAACCTGTGTGGATTATACAGTGTTTTGATGCTTAAAAAGGGGTCCTTGCATTTGAAAAGTTTGAGAATCTCTCATCAGTTCTTTTCTCTATAGGAGTATATGGACTGATATTGATGGAATATATGGGTGAGTGACGTTTTTGTCTCTCAATTTAGGTGATTAGTGTGTCAAATATGATGCCTTAGATGGCTGCTTTGGAACTTCTTGTGCCTATAAGTCACTAGCGTATTGAGTTTTCTTGGCCCATTAGACAACTTCACAAAGCATTGCCTGCTCCAGAAAGGAGGAGACACTATGAAAGAAAACTTTATGAAGCACATTTTCAGCAAGAATTTTTTTCAGTTGAAGTGTTTATCCTTGTATATTCCGAGGTATCCAGGTTAGCTGCTTATGGAATGAGTTTATGAATTCCTTTAGCACTAATTTGAAGTTAGTTATGCATTCCACAAATGAAGACCTTTAATCTTTTAGTACTTCTTTCCATGAGATAGCTTAAGTCAAAGTAATTGTATGAGGTTGATCATTATAGCATGCTCTAAAT
Organism: Aethalodelphis obliquidens; assembly: GCF_003676395.1. Taxonomy (NCBI): domain Eukaryota; kingdom Metazoa; phylum Chordata; class Mammalia; order Artiodactyla; family Delphinidae; genus Aethalodelphis; species Aethalodelphis obliquidens. Next base: position 259,462 of record NW_020838042.1, read on the forward strand.
GAGCACAGTTGTAATAAGTATCTACTGACGAGTGGCAAATGCACCCCTACCATCTAGCTACCTGGATGTTCATCCTTCCTTGGAAGGAAGATTTACAGTGTCATGTGAGACTACTTCACAATTACTTTGTGTATAAGGTTTTCTTGTTTTTTGTTTTTCTGGGGTTTTTTTGGCTGTGCCACATGGCTTGCGGGATCTTAGTTCCTAGACCAGGGATGGAACTCATGCCCCCTGCAGTGGAAGCAGAGTCCTAACTACTGGCCCGCCACGGAATTCCCTGTGTTTAAGTTTTTATAAAAGTAAATACTTGAAAAAAAAAAAAAGTAAATACTTGCATGATAAAGCCTATTTTAATCATGTATTCTTTCAGCAATGTGGAACCCAGTGGTTTAAATCTCATATAATGCTACCTAAATGGCAAAATCCAATCTATTCATAAAACCATTCACTGTGTTTCAATTACACTGTAATGTTCAGACCCCCAAATCCTTTTCCCTAACAAATTTCGACTAAACAATTTTGTACTAAGAAGATTCTGATGCATTTTAACTAAAAAATTGATTGTTCAAAGCAATAATTCATATGAAATTTGCAAATAACCCAAATTCCTTTACTCTTTTCTTCTCTTTTTGTCTTGTCTTTTACCAATTATTTCTTAAATAATATTCTCTTTCTTGATGCTTATCTTTGTACACGGTTGTTTATATTTCTATGATTTTATTTGAAAGTCCAAAGTCATATATTTGACTCCCAGTTAAAGCAATCCAAAAAACTTACTTTTGTCCCTTCTCACAATATTTTTTCTTTTTTTATTGATTTTTTAAAAATTAATTTATTTTTATTATTAGTATTATTTTTTTGGCTGCATTGGGTCTTCATTGCTGTGCACGGGCTTCCTCTAGTTGTGGCAAGCGGGGGCTACTCTTCATTGCAGTGAACAGGCTTCTCATTGCGGTGGCTTCTCTTGTTGCGGAGCACAGGCTCTAGGCGCGCAGGCTTCAGTTGTTGTGGTGCGTGGGCTCAGTAGTTGTGGCTCACGGGCTCTAGAGCACAAGCTCAGTAGTTGTGGCACATGGGCTTAGTTGCGCTGTGGCATGTGGGATCTTCCCGGACCAGGGCTCGAACCCGTCTCCCCTGCATTGGCAAGTGGATTCTCAACCACTGCGCCACCAGGGAAACCCCAGAACTTTTCTTAAGGCTTTGATTATTTCATTTCTGAGTATGGCTTGAGTAGGAGGAATTTCTTCTTTATTTTTTTTTAATAAATGGCTTCATTCTTTTTTTTTTAATTTAATTTATTTTATTTTTGGCTGCGTTGGGCCTTCGTTGCGGTGCGTGGGCTTCTCATTGCGGTAGCTTCTCTTAGCATGGGCTCTAGGTGCGTGGTTTTCAGTAGTTGTGGCGCACAGGCTCAGTAGTCTGGCGCATGGGCTTAGTTGCTCCACGGCATGTGGGATCTTCCCGGACCAGGGCTCAAACCCATGTCTCCTGCATTGGCAGGCGGATTCTTAACCACTGCGCCACCAGGGAAGCCCTGGAATTTCTTCTTTAGAGCAAAGAAATTTTGTGGGTTTTGTGGCTCTCTTCTGTTCTTGACCCCCTAGAGGCTGGGCTGGGTCCACAATATTTTTTAAATGCATTATTTCAAACATTCCCTGGACATATAACATTTATATTACCATCTGTCATCCTAATCCCCACATGTGTTTTAGTCTTAACTTTGCAGTTAAAATATATTTGGCGCTCACCACTAGTCCTTTCTCCAGTCATCTATTGGTTGGCTGAAGTTCGTCCTCTTGTAGTTTTCTTGAGAAGAGCTTATGATGAAAATACCCCTTGCATTCTTGCATATTCATAATTATTTCTGTTACTACCTTGGCTAGATATAAAATCCTCAGCTCATTCTTTATTTTTTAACATCTTTATTGGAGTATAATTGCTTTACAATGGTGTGTTAGTTTCTGCTTTATAATTATCCTTCTTTTAATTGAAGTATAGTTGATTTACAATGTTGTGTTAATTTCTGCTGTACAGCAAAGTGATTCAGTTACACACACACACACACACTCACACATATTATATACGTTCTTTATATTTTTTCCATTATGGTTTATCACAGGATATTGAATATAGTTCCCTTTGCTATAGAGTAGGACTTTGTTGTTTATTCATTTTATATATAACAGCTTACATCTGCTAATCTCAAACTCCCAATCCATCCCTCTCCTATCTCTATGTCTGTGAGTCTGTTTCTGTTTCATAGATAGGTTCCTTTGTGTCTTATTCTATTTTATTTTATGTTTTGCACATTTTTAAAATTGAAGTATAGTTGACTTACAGTGTTGTGTTAATTTCTGCTGTACAGCAGAGTGATTCAGTGATACATGCATATACATTCTTTTTTAATATTCTTTTCCATTATGGTTTGCCATAGGATACTGAATAGTTCTCTGTGCTATACAGTAGGACCTTGTTGTTTATCTATTCCATATATAATATCTTACATCTGCTAACCCCAACCTGCCATTCCACCCCTCACCCAATCCCCTCCCCCTTGGCAACCACCAGTCTGTTCTCTATATCTGTGAGTCTGTTTCTGTTTCATAGATAGGTTCCTTTGTGTCATATTTTAGATTCCACGTATAAGTGATATCATATGGTATTTCTTTTTCTTTCTGACTTCCTTCACTTAGCATGATAATCTCTAGTTGCATCCATGTTGCTGCAAATGGCATTATTTCATTCTTTTCTATGGCTGAGTAATATTCCATTATGTATATGTACCACATCTTCTTTATCCATTCATATGTCAATGGACATTTAGGTTATCTCCATGTCTTGGCTATTGTGAAGAGTGCTGCTATGAACATAGGGGTGCATGTATCTTTCTGAATTATAGTTTTCTCTGGATATATGCCCAGGAGTGGGATGGCTGGATCATATGGCAACTCTCTTTTTAGTTTTCTGAGGAACCTCCATGTTTTCCACAGTGGCTGCACCAACTTACATTCCCACCAACAGTGTAGGAGGGTTCCCTTTTCTCCATCCCCTCTCCAGCATTTGTTATTTGTAGACTTTTTAATGATGGCCATTCTGACCAGTGTGAGGTGGTACCTCATTGTAGTTTTGATTTGCATTTCTCTAATAATTAGCGATTTGAGCATCTTTCCATGTGCCTGTTAGCCATCTGTGTGTCTTCTTTGGAGAAATGTCTATTTAGGTCTTCTGCCCGTTTTTCGATTGGGTTGTATATTTTTTTGTTGTTGAGTTGTATGAGTTGTTTGTATACCTTGGAAATTAAGCCCTTATTGGTCGCATCATTGGCAAATATTTTCTCCCAGTCTGTAGGTTGTCTTTTCGTTTTGTTTATGGTTTCCTTTGCTGTACAAAAGCTTATGTTTGACTAGGTCCCATTTGTTTATGTTTGCTTTTATTTCTATTGCCTTGGGAGACTGACCTAAGAAAACATTGTTATGATTTATGTCAGACAGTGTTTTGCTTGGCTCATTCTTTTGTTCCTTGAGTACTTTGTGGGAAGTTCACCATTGTCTTTTGGCCTGGACTGATACTATGGAAATATCTGAGGCCAGCCTGAGTGACTTCATTTTTTTTGCCTGGTTGCCCAATGGATTCTTTTACATATTTTTTATAACTGATGTACTAAAAAGAATTTTCATAATGTACTTAGGAAGTTTCATTTGAAAAAAGTATTTGGGGGCGTGGGTGTGTGTGTATTGGTAAAGGTATTCAAGTTTGGATTCTTCATTTATCTTTAAGGTCTAATAAATTTACCAGGACATGTTTTAATGCAGACCATTCTAAGTCAATTTAGTACACAGTGTAAAGATTATCTTTTGTTTAAAGAAAGCTTTTTAAATTATATATTTAAACATTTGTCCCATTCCATGTTTAGTTTTTCTTCTCCTGGGGCCTCACTTATGCATGTATTAGATGTCCTTTGGCTGTCTTCTGTAACTATTATTTTTCTCTCTAATTTCGTTATTTCTGCTTCATTAGGATTACTATTTTCATTTCTGTCTTCTGTTTATCTCCTACCTGTTCACTCTAATTAATCTATAATTACATCTATGATCTCTTGTTTTCCTTCCAATTCCATCTTTATTTCTGTGATTTAGCCATTTTTCTTCGAATACTCTCCCATGTTCTGACAACTCACTTGACTGTCTTCCTGATGTCATCTTTTTCCTGAGTTCTAACATTCCTTCTTTGTGACTATCCTTCTGAGTGGCAGTCACTCTCTTTTCTTTTTTTTTGAATTCTTGGTAAAATGTTTGGTCACCGTCATAGATTGAGTTCCCTCAGAAATAGACTCTGAGATAAAGATGTGAGAGCAAGTTGTTTATTTGGGAGGTGATCCTAAGAAACACTGGTTTGAGACTGGTAAACTGAGACAAGAAAGGGATGGCAGCCAATATCAGGTGCATTCATGAGCAGGTTACTGCTGTGGACAGCAGGTCCCAATCCTGCTGGAGTCCTCTAGGAGACTGTGTATAACAGGGATTCTCAAGTTTTAAAGTCATACAAATCACCTAGGGATCTTTTTAAGGTAAGGTTCTTGTTCAGCAGGTCTGAGATTCTGCAGTTCTATCAAGATCCCAGGTAGTGTTGAGAAATAAAGATGTAGAACACATCTCAGAATTACCCCTCACATTTCCAAGGGGTGAATTCATTATCGATTGAGGGCTGCTACTGGGGACATAAATTCTTGCCTACCTTGCCTTGCATGTGGGCAAAGCAACCAGAGAAAGCCGTCATGAAGCCACAGTTGCAGCAAAAAGCCATCAGCATGTTCAGGAACTGTGAATGCGAAGGAGATGGAGCAGGCATCAGTTATGTCTGTTAGTCACAGTTTTCCTTGGTTCTAAGGCAGTATTCTTCTGGTGAGTGTTTTCAGATATTGGTAATATTTACTGCTCTTTCAAACATTTATTTTTGGTATGGTGTCTGTGTACCTGTTTCTTTTCTATTACTCATGATTGAATAGGTTAGATTCTTGTGGGTCAGCTATTTGCAGTACATGTTTATAGCAAGGGGTGAGGGGGCTGATAAGGGGCAAGGGCAGCTTCACAAAACAAAGGCTTCCCCTCTGCTACCACAGAAACACATTGTTTCCTGCAGTTATGGCGCATCTGTGTGATTATCTGTGTAGGCCCAACTGCTCTACTTCTCTGACCCAAACTGGACTTCTGAGAGCTTCTGCCACCACGCCAGATGACCCAGTAGCTGCACCTGTGCTTACAAATAATGTATATCGCTTTAGCACATCCGAGTAAGCCCCTCACCTTCCTTTCTGGTATTTTCTAAGAGCTTCCTTTATTGATCCCTCTCACCATTCTCAAGGGCTTATTCTGTTCACTCCCTCCTATACACTTATACTCAACCTCACCTTCCTTTGGTAGACATACAAATACATATAAATATAATGTATATATATACCAATGCATATAAATATAATATATTTTGGAGCCTGAGGATTATTTGTCTCCTGGTTTCATTCAAAATGGAGTCTGTGCAGCATTTTCCTCCCTTTTTGCTTTTGTAATAATTCCAGGAGGAGAGGGGGTAAAAGTATTCATGCTATTAGTTTTTTTTAATTTAATTTTTTATTGTAGTTGATTTACAATATTGTGCCAGTTTCTACTGTACAGCAGAGTGACTCAGTTATACACGTGTAGACATTCTTTTTTTTAATATTCTTTTCCATTATGGTTTATCACAGATATTGAATATAGTTCCCTGGGCTATACAGTAGGCCCTTGTTGTTTATCCATCCTATATATGATAGTTTGCATCTGCTGACCCCAAACTCCCAGTCCTTCCCTCCCCCACCCCCCTCCCCCTTGGCAACCACAAGTCTGTTCTCTATGTCTGTGAGTCTGTTTCTGTTTTGTATATAGATAGGTTCATTTGTGCCATATTTTAGATTCCACATATAAGTGATATCATATGGTGTTTGTCTTTCTTTCTGACTTACTTCACTTAGTATGATAATCTCTAGGTCCATCCATGTTGCTGCAATGGCATTATTTCCTTCTTTTTATGGCTGAGTAGTATTCTGTTGTATATATGTACCACATCTTCTTTATCCATTCATCTGTCGATGGACACTTAGGTTGTTTCCATGTCTTGGCTATTGTGAATAGTGCTGCTGTGAACATAGGGGTGCATGTATCTTTTTGAATTATAGCTTTCTCTGGGTATATGCCCAGGAGTGGGATTGTTAGATCATATGGTAATTCCATTTTTAGTTTTCTGAGGAACTTCCACACTGTTTTCCATCGCACTGTTAGTTTTCAAACACAGCTAAATCCTCTTATGTGCCAGGCTGATCACAATGCAATCAAAGATAAAAATGAGCTGTCCCGGCCCTCACCTTGTTCACAATCCTACATATTGTGTTAAGGGAACTTGGAAGCTGATATGCTGAACTGGGAAAGTCGTGCTCACTCTCTGCATTGTCAGTGTGGCATTGGGAAAACCATTAAACTTGTCTAACTTTCAATTTTCCACATATGAAATCAAGATATTTAATTGTTTTGGTACATAGCATCTGTAAAGCATACTGTAGATGCATAAAAATATTCCAAATTACTTTATACATATCTTGAGAGGTGATTCCTCTAATTAGGAGGATTTAGGTAATTGATGTTTATAAAGAATAATAGAAGTGTTACTGGAATTTTCCATTTAATCACCAAAATAAATACTAAAAAGTATTATCTACCAAGCTTCATAAGTGTTACCAAAATGTCTATGGCTACACAGCAAACAATTGGCTAAGCAAATATTCAAACTCAGCCTCATTCAATGCCAAAGCCCATGCTTTTTCCAGTGCACCATATCGCCTTTCCCCGGAAGAGGGTAATTTCTTCCAGAAAACTCTTAATAACCACACATCAACCTTAACAAGCTTCTAATACTTTAGGAGTCAATTAAATATCTCCTTGTTAGACAAACTAGCTACCCTATCCAAATCAACCCTCACAGAATATTCATTATTTGCTATATTATAGAATTCTGCTTATTTCCTTCACAACACTTATTATGACTTGTAATTTTTTTTACTTCTGTTTTACCTGTTTATTCTGTCTCCTGGACCTGCTCAATATACTATACCAACGCTATGCAATAGCATAATGTATAGCACCTGGGAAGTATCCAATCCAGATTGATTAAATGAATGAATAAATGGGCTAATGAACAAATGAATGAATTCAGTACATGAAAGATACTCAGCCAATCCATGAAATATATTGGGCCAGTATCTCAAAGAAAGAACCTAGTAGAAATCAATATCAAGTAACAGATGAAGTTATATAGAGAATTAAAAAGACACTTTAGAAATGCTCAAGGGTATTGATCATTTGTAATAATATCTCATCATGAACCAGAAATGGTGGCAGACACCCTCTCCTCTTCCCTCTTGTCTCCCTCCTGAGATGACCTATCATAGGACTCTAGTTTGGTTGGGGAAGAAATGGGCCTCTGAAAACATGGTAAAGATATTCTACACCAGGGAAGACAGAGGCCTTTGATGGAATTTTTATTATTTTGTCAGCTCTGAAGCTCCACATGCCTCTAACAGTATGGGCAGATGATGAGAAGCAGTGAGGTCCAGAGGAGAGAGATTGAAAAATTATCTATTCAGCCATTATACTAGGTCTGAATTTAAGGGAGTGGCAAAGAGGATCTTCGGGGTTATTTTCTAGATTCATAACGTAGGGAGAAGTGTTGCCTAAGAATAGAGTTAATGTATTTCTCTGGCATATTTCTCAGGAGCCTCAATGACATTTAATGTGTAATGTGTAGGAGGCCCCAATATGAAAGAACGACTGAACTCCACGCTTGCTTAGTACAGACAAGAAGCAATTGGTTTAAATTAGAGATGTTTTCAGTAGTTATATATTAGGAAAAAATTTTTTTTAAGGTTAAAAGATGTTAGAAGTTGCTTTGAAGAGTTTTAAGAAAGGTCTTGACAATTCTTTGAGTTTTTTTCAGTTTGGTCTTGCCTGAAGACATGAACCAGGTGGTTTCTCAACATCCCAGTAGTTGTGTGAGTCTATGATAATATAAAGGAGCACTTCTTATACTTCACAGATTCTCCCATATTTCCATTTTTTAAAATGGGTTTATTGAGGTATAATTGACATTTTACAAATTGTGCATATTTAAAATGTAAAATTTGACAAATTTTAACAAACACCTGAGAAACCATGACCACAATCAGAAAATGAACATATTTATTACCCTCAAAAGTAATTTATTTTTAAATATCTACAAAGGCTAGATGTTATAGAGAGGTACATTTTGACTCAAATTAAGAATTTTATAATAATAATAATTATAATGTCCAATCTGAAAAAAACATGGACCACCAAAGATATGAGTTTATTGTCATTTGAGATGTTCAGTGAGGTAGAGATTGAATGTGATATCCTCTTTGTTCCTCTCAATTCCAAGATGCTCTGATTATCTGAAAATCAGTGTTTCCATTATTTCCATCTTTCAAGGAATATGTCTTATTATTTTTAATTGTCTTATCAATCTTATACTGAAACTTTTGAAATTAGAAAAAAGAAAAATAAACCCACAAAATCCTAATGTCACAGCATAACCATTATTATTTTTGGCATAAAAAATAATCCTTCTAGTCTTTTTTCCAAATGCATATTTTATTTCATAGTTGATTGTACTTTTACTGTCCGTACCACTTTGTACAACTTGTTTCACTCAATAATATTTTCTCCTTAGTTACTATAAATTTTTTCAAATCCCTTAACTTGTTAATTTGAAACAATTATTGATTCACAGGAAGTTGAAAAAATGTACAAGGAGGTGCTGTGTACCCTTCATCCAGTTTCAACCAGCAGTAAGAAGCACTGGGGAATGGAATCTAGTCACACACTCCTGAAAGGTTTACAATACTATAAGAATATAAATGCTGACAAGCCCCCAGAGCATCCCTGAGGTGAAGTAGTCCACATACACTTAGCCTCATCTCTTGTGACATTGTCAGTCCCCGTGTGGGGTAATTAAAGACATTGGAAGTCATGCCTGGGAATTGTTAAGACCTTTGTTGTTTTGTCAATATGTATGCTGTTTCTTCTGCCCTGCATCCTTTATAAAACCTAAGTAAATGGTGCTGTTTGAAGCCGATGGTGTCTTTTGAATGCGATTGCCAATATGAGCCTAAGACATCCTTTAGTGGTTTTTTAGGGTTCAATTCTCCCTATCCCACAAGGATTTGACCCAATTTTGGCAACGATGGGCAGGGCAAAGGGCCTCTTTTCAGGAACTGCATTGATGTTCAAGCTCTTTCCTGTTTTCTGACCTTGTCTCCCTTTTCACCAGTCTGTGAATCTGTATCTAGGCTCAGGGGTGAAGAAAACTATTACTGATGATATGATCTTCCAAATATTTTTTTCCTTTTTTAAACTTTTTTAAATTGAAGTATATTTGATTTACAATATCGTGTTAGTTTCAGGTGTACAGCACTGTGATTCAGTTTTATATATATATATATATATATATATATATACACATATACACACACACACACACATATGTGTATATATATTCTTTTTCAGATTCTTTTCCCTTATAGGTTATTACAAAATATTGAGTAGAGTTCCCTGTGCTATACAGTAGGTCCTTGTTGGTTATCTATTTTATATATAGCAGTGTGTATATGTTAATCCCAAACTCCTAATTTATCCCTCCCCCCCACCCCCAAATATTTTCTCTTAAGCCATAACCTTGGCTTTGTGTTTCAGTTCAAAAGCCAAGACTCTGACTCTGTTATCTGTGCATTCTGGAATCTCAGCTCTTCTCTGAGGAAGTAAAGGTCAAATGCCTTAGCTATCTTGGTTCTGTCTTTAAATATCATCTTGCTGTACCTGTCAGATGAGGCAGAGTACTATTTTGTGGCATAAAGATCAGCTTTGGTACCAAACACGCCTTGGTTCACATCTCAGCTTCAGCTTTTAGTGGGTGTACAATATGCAGCAAATCACTTAACCTCTCTGAGTCATTTAATAAAAGCTGACAGTTTTAATTACTCTTTGGTTATGCCTATTCTTCTTTCAGATCCTCTCAATTCTTTTTCTCTGATGCCACAAAGATTTCACTTTCCTTGTGTTAGAGTAATGAACCATATTTAAGTAGCAGTCCTTCCCTTCGCCAGTTTTAAAAGTGAAATATCATGTTTGTACCTCCATCACCTTTGCTTCCTGGTGTGACAATCTTCAGAAAACTGAATGGCAGAAGAGATGTAGGAAGGGAAGAAAACCCACACCTGTGTGACTGCAACAATTTCTGCCTTGCTTTCCTAAACCTCTCCAACATCTAGCAGTGCCAGAGCACAGATATTCTACCAGCACATCTTTTGTTAAATCTCGTTCTTATTTCTTCAACCTCTGTCAGATTCTGCTTATGAGAAAACCACTCTCTTCCTGCCGCCCCTCTCTCTGTCTTCTCTATCTACAATCGTCACAACAGTCTTGAAAGAGGAAGCCAAAAGCTCTCATAAGCAGAAACTAACACACCATTGTAAAGCAATTATACTCCAATAAAGATGTAAAAAAATAAAAAGTATATATATATATACTTTAATAATACTTAAAAATAAATAAACCTGATGCCAAAAATAAAATAAAATAAGGTCCAAAGAAAAAAAGTGATGATCATACCTACCTCACAGGTTTTAGAGAAGATCAGGTGGGCTCACTGATTAGAAATTCCTTTGTAAATTGTAAAGTGCCATACATGTGTAAGTATTGTTGTACTGGTAGTAGCCATAGCAGCAGGAAGGCAGCAGCAGTAATATTCCTGGCACCAGATAAAAAACAATCAGGGATACAAACCTGTCTGGCCATGTCTGGCTAATTGTTAGAACAGGTGATCAGAAATTTATTTGCATAAGAGACTGAGGTGTTCCTGGGAAATTCCTTATTTTGAGGATAGAAAGCAGCACAGTGAATTTGACACATTAACAAAGCTACTGAAGATGATTAATTAATGTTGCAGCACCTGGAGACTGTAGAAACCTCCTATCAATCATGAAGATCTGAAACTGGTACCAAAAGCCTTGGTCACTGAGAGGCAGTAGTGATTCTGAGTACAGTGTGATGGCAGCCATTTGAAATTACCCCTCCATCTGAATGATTCTTGTGTCATTAGGAGAAAAAGTGGCTGTAATGAAAATCTAGATGAAATTTTTTTTAAAAACCTGGAAGAAAACACTGGGCCACCTGCACCAGGCTTTTTGTATCCCTCTAACAGAAGGCAACATGCAAAGTGGAGGTAACGAAATGCCAAGAAGTATTGATACGTTAAGACGTCCAGGAGTATTTGGGGAGTAATTGGGGGAGCATACAAAGATTGATAAGAGAGGGCCCCTGAATTAACAAATATACCCTTTAGCTTGGAAGATAGTATTAACATTTAAGAAGCATTGAGAACAAGCAAACACAAACCAATAAGGCAAACCTACACCAAGTGCCTGTGCATGAACTAGTTATAACAATTTGGGCACTAAAAATAACTTGCAGGCTAGCAGAGGTCTGTGGGTCACAATTTGAGTAGCTATAAATTTGATAAGTGATCCTGTTCTTTCTCTCTCCCTCCCTCCCTCCCTCCCTCCCTCTCTCTCTCCCTCTCTCCCTCCCTCCCTCCTCCCTCTCTCTCTTGCTCTCTGGCTCTCTCTCGCTCTCTCTCGCTCTCGCTCTCTCTCTCGCTCTCTCGCTCTCTCTCGCTCGCTCTCGCTCTCTCGCTCGCTCTCGCGCTCTCGCTCTCACACACACACACGCACGCACGCACGCACGCACACACGCACGCACACACGCGCGCACAGAGACTCATGCGCCTCTCCTATGAGCTTTCCTGTATTGCTGCACTAAAGTTTCTAAGTATTTATATCTAAGGTACCCTCTATCCTTAGTGAGATAAGGAAAAGGAATTGGCTTCTTCTATTACTCCATTCCCCTTGAGAGTCTTCCTTAATTTCATAAATAGCAATAAAAATATTATGATTCTTAAAAATAAATAAGTCCACGTCTACAGTATCACATTGTTTTCCAGAATTATCTTGCTGCAAAAAATAAAAACCTTCCAAAAATCCTACCAAAAAAATATTTGAATGCAGATCTTTGGTTCTTGGAAACCTGAAGCTTCTCTTCTCTGGATTGGGTTTCTAGAAGACAGTTTCTCTCCCCTCTAGACATGTGCAGCCCCGTTGTGGGTCTATATATGCTCAACAAGTGTGAGGCACTAAAATTGCTATGGTTCCCATTTTGTCTTGAAGTTTTTTAGTGTCACTTACATCCCACAGTGTCAGGAAGAATTAATTATTATTATTTATGACTCAAAAGTGGAAGAGTAATGATAGGAATGTAGTTTCTTCTAGCCAATAATAAATTGTTATTTGACTATAGGTGACGTGTTTATTAGACACTGGCTATACTAAACAAAAATAACTAAGGTTATTGCACAGGCATCATATATCATGAAACCATTTTTCAGTGAATAGCTTTGAATTCTTAGAATCATTGAATCTTAGACCTAGAAGAAACTTCAACAATCATATAGTACACTGTACATTTTTCAAAATCAACATTATAAACAGTTCATTTTCATTAAAGATAATTTGGAAAATATAGAAAGACAGTGTCACATCTAGTCCCATTACCCATTACCTACAAGCATTTTGAATATTATATGTCCTTTCTTGCAGCCTACTTTCTATGCAAAGGTGACTTATTTTATAAAAATATAAGTAATACTGGATATACAATATTATGTTGTGATTTTGCACTGAAAATTATATTGTAAATATTTTCTACACTATTATGTAACCTTCCCAAATAGCATTTTACATAGTTTTGCAAAATAATTTACCAAATGCTATACCATAAGTTACTTAAACATTCTTCTTGTAATTAATAATTAATTGATACATTAATTTTCATGATCATAAATTATACAGAAATTAATAATTTATGAAAACATTATCTTGCCTATGCAGGGTCACCTTACACTAACTCCTTCATCTTGTATAACTGCTATACTCTTGTTCACCCCACAAAAAATAGAATAAAATTTAAGTTTTAGTCCAATCTGGTAAATTTCATTAAGTCTAGTGATTTAAACTGAGTTTCATTTGGAAGAGCCCAGATTTCAGATTTTCTTTGCATCTACTGTTATTTCTAAGAAGTCTGTAGGGCTTAACTGTACCTCAGGGCACTGGGGAGAAAAGATGGATTCCATAAGATGGCATTGATCTGATCCCCTCCCTGGGTGTTCTCCTGGCATTTGCCACTAAAATTTTGGCTGATGCAATTTTTGACCTGTTTTCCTGACAACTTGGCCCAGTCTTAGATCCTAGTGGTACCTGAGAATTCTCTGAAGTCTTGATATGTGTCAGTTAGCTTTAGCTGCCTAATAATCCATCCTAAAATTTAGTGGTTTAAAACAACTTTTTTACTCATGATTCTTCTGGGCACTTTTATGTCTGGGCCAGGCTCACGGGAGCAAGCTGGGCTTGCTCATGCATTTATGGTCAGTTGGCAGATCAGCCGGGGGATGGGTGGCCTCCTAGGTCCCCATTCACATGTCTGGTGGTGGGCAGGGGCAATGGATGTTACTAGCCCACATACTCCTTGTTATCCAGCAGGCTAGCCCGGACTTTTTCATATGGCAGCCAAGTTCCCAAAGCAGAAAGAGGGCAAACTCCAGTGCACTATTGCTTTTCAAGCCAACGTTTACATGATGTTTGCTAATGTCCCATTGGCCAAAGCAATTGTAAGAGTACACTACCAATGGGCATGGATAGAGGGAAAGAAATATTTTGTGGCCATTTTCATAATCTCCAGCATGCTGTGCGTGTCATTCAGTTATAGCCACCAGAGCCGTAGCAACCCAGTCTGGTATACTACCCAGTTAGACTGTAGGCAACCCACTGGGGGCATGCAGAAATTCCCTGATGCCATTTGAGAACCAAGGGCAGCTTTGGAGTACTAGCTGTAGTTCTCTTTCTAACCACTCCACTGTCCCTTGTTTCTGAAGCACGTGGTTGAATGACTCCATCTCAGCTTACCTCAGCTTCTCTTAAATACCTCCTGTGTCTGCCAGGATTCCTAGTTGCAAATGATAGGATTCATAGACTAATTTAGTACAAAACGTGTATTAAAGTATGTTAGGTAACCATAGGGAAAAGAATTTGAAAAAGAATAGATACCTGTATACATATAACTGAACCACTTTGCTGTACACCTGAAACTAACACGACATTGTTAATCAACTATACTCCAATATAAAATAGTTTAAAAAATAAATTAAAAAATAAAGTATGTTAGGTAGACATTCTGAAAGGATCAAAGAATGGATCTAGGTGCTATACTCTCAGGAGCAAAGTATCAAGAGTTAATACAGCTTGGGAAAATACACAATTCTATCACAGACGCGCTACTCAGGTTTTTGACACTGGATGCCAGAAACTCCACCACAGCTGAAGGTCAAATTCCTTAGCCCCTCTACTTCCTAGATGATCAACCCTTCTCACATGCAACCATTAATTCATGTTGCTGACTCCAAGTTGAACACTGAGGTTAAGAAAGTGGGTCACATGCAGAACTCTAGAGACAAGGAAATCTCGAGATGTAGTTTTTAAACTTCTGGCTGAAAAGTAAGCTAGAAGGTGGTTGGAATGGGTGCTACGTGATCTAATCTCTAGTATTTATTGTAGCTTCCTATTCTAAACTCCAGGATTAGAGAAGGGAGATCAGGATGCATAACTGACCATCTGGTCCCCCCATATCAATCTCTCCTTTTCTTCCTACAATCTCATGAGCTTGAAGGAAATGGATTCTACCTTCTCTCTGGTGAGGATTTGATCTACAAATAGGGGCACTGAGCCTTATGGTGGATGGGGCATTTTGGGGTTTAGTTCCCTAGAAGCATACCCTGAGGAAAAGATCTAATGATTTATAAGGGAAGTGCTCTTGGAATAAACTTAAAAAAAAAAAGTAGGAACAGAATAGCAGGATGAGGAAGTAGGAAAAGGCAAGCCAGGTTGCAACTTTCAGCAAAATCCTTAGGAGGACAGCTGTAGCCTGATCCTGCGGGGCAGCTCTGAAGTGTAGTACCTGAGTTTGTCCCAATTAGAGACGAGAGTGCTAGGCTTTCATATCAATACTAGTGCCTTCTTCAGCTGTTGTTGGCTAAGGGCCGTGTCTTAGTCTGTTCGGTTTGCTGTAACAAAAATATCATAGACTGTGTGACTTAAACAACAAACATTTAGTTTTCAGAGTTCTGGAGGCTGGGAAGTCCAAGGTCAAGGCACCAGTAGATTTGGTGTCTGGTGAGAGCCCTCTTCCTGGTTCGTATATGGCTGCCTGCTGGCTGTGTCCTCACAAGGCAGAAGCGGCAAGAGAGCTCTCTGAGGTCTCTTTTTTTTTAATTTTTAACGAAAGTATAGTTAATTTACAAAGTTGTGTCAGCCTCAGATGAACAGCAAAGTGATTCAGCTGTATATGTGTATCTATGTCTTCTTTTTCAGATTCTTTTCCGTTATGGGTCATCACAAGACATTGAATATAGTTCCCCGTGGTACAAAGCAGGTCCCTGTTGTTTATGTATTCTATTAATAGTAGTGTGTTTCTGTTAATCATCTGGGGTGTCTTTTATAAGGGCACTAATCCCATTCGTGAGGGCTCCACGATCATGACCTAATCACCTCCTGTAAGTCCCACCCCTTTGGGGTTAGGATTTCAACATATGCATTTGGAGGAGTGGGAACACAAATATTCAGTTTATAACAGACCACCACAGGGTTATATAAACGCCTAAGCAATTCCAGCTCTCTGCACCTGTGGGCAGAGCCGACTTCGGGAACCCAATAACAATCCTCCAACTGGGGAGTAGGAAGGAAGTTGAAGGCAAAGTACTTGAAGCTGGCAGAGGGATGTACAGAAACAATTAAAAAAACCACACGATGGGAGTTCCCTGGTGGACCAGTGTTTACGATTCCAGGCTTTCAGTGCCAGGGGCCTGGGTTCAATCCCTGGTCCAAGAACTGAGATCCCACAAGCCATGCGGCACGGCCAAAAAAAAAAAAAGATCAGGGCCTGGATTTGAATACGTGTGATGGCATAGTGGCTTAGCATTCAACATCCATTCCACCCTCCAGCTATTCTGCAGTGGCTTGAAAGCAAAAACTAAATTTCCCAGGCTTCCTTGCAATTAGAATTCTGGGAGCGATTTAAAACCAGGCACGTCCACGCAGAGGAGATGAAGGAAGAGGAAGGATGGGGAGAGTGGGAAAGAGAGACAAAATTAAAGGAAGGAACAAAAGGGAAAGAAGAGAGATAAAGAAAGGAAGAAGGGAGAGGAAAGGGAGGAAGGAAATTTCCCTATTTCCATTGCCTGTTCCCCTCAGCTCATGTTCATTGGACTAGCAGTAAACATAGCTTCTCACTGGTCCCTCTGCTAATGCTGTTACTTTAGAAAGTTGGAGACTTCCATCTAGGTGTCGACTGAAAAAAAAAAAAAAAAGCACAACATGAAAGTTGTGAGTTAAGTTTTATTGGGGGCAAAATGAGGACTATAGCCCAGGAGACAGCATTTCAGATAGCTCTGAGAAACTGCTCCAGAGAGGTGGGGGGGAGGGTCAGTGTATATGTGATTTGGGGGAGGGGGGAGTAGGTGCAATCAAGCACATATTTTTTGCATAAGGTTCTGCTAGTCTCGTGAAGGTTACTGCTAGTCGCGAGGAGCAGACATCACCATGAAGGATTTTAGTGCTTTTCTAGATATGAGGAGATGCAAGAATTGGGCTCCTAAAATCGTCTCCGGAAAATCTGAATACCTCTCTGAATACCTGTTCTGCCAGTTTCTTCCAGAGCACAGAGTGCCTCATTTCTGATCTCCACCCTAAACTTCTCTCAGGGTGTATTGAAGGTCAGCAACTGCAGTGGCTCATAATTTAATCCTTGTAGGGGTAGACAGCAAGTGCCAATTTGTAGGTGACATAGGTTACTTCTTCCTAGGACACAGCAGAGGAGTAGGAGTCTAATTATAACTCCACTTCTCTACCAACTCAGATGTGTAAAAAGTAATTTTCTTTCTTTCCTTCTTTCTTTCTCTTTCCTTCCTTTCTTTTTTTCTTTTTCTTTCCCTTTCTTTCTTTCTCTCTCTCTCTCTTTTAAAACAACTGAATCGGGCTTCCCTGGTGGCACAGTGGTGAGAGTCTGCCTGCCGATGCAGGGGACGCGGGTTCGTGCCCTGGTCCAGGAGGATCCCACGTGCCGCGGGGCGCCTGGGCCCGTGAGCCATGGCCGCTGAGCCTGCCGTCCGGAGCCTGTGCTCCGCAACGGGAGAGGCCACAACAGTGAGAGGCCCGCGTAACGCAAAAAACAAAAACAAAACTGAATCTGAACTTCCCATTTTCCCACGATGGTAGAAAATATCAGTTCAGTCATTCTTGGCTTCTCTAATCCTTCTCAGGGTTGTGCCACAGTCCTGGAATCTTACACAATGTCAAGGAATGTTGGGGGGCAAATCGGGAGTTTATGGCTGACCTTCAAGTTATAGACTGTTGGTCATCAGTGGACACAGGTTATCATAGGTCATTGCCAAGAGGCTCACTGCTCCATCTACATGGCCTCTTCAGATTCCCAGCTGTCCCCTGCTTCTAGATTGCAGATGGAACCCAGGAATCTTTTTCACGGCTTTCTGTGGTCCCATCTGCCACAAGGCCGGTCCTCTTTCAAGCCATGCCACCTCCCCAGGTGTGTGTAGCACGTGGGGGTATTGGGGTGGGGGGACTCTCAAAATGCTTTGTCTTACTTGAAATAATAGGATAAATCAAAACATTCTTCTGACTGGGATATACTGACAGTGCAAAATATCTTTTAATTCATCTTGCAGTTTGAGCTGAAATATTCGCCCCCTGAACCTTGATCTTTTCCTCTATTTTTCTAGAGGAAAAAAATTAACTATAGCCTGCAAAAGAAAATTTGTAAAAAACAATCTCACACTTGCCTTGTTGTTTTCATCCTCCTAATCCCCAAAGTTGGTAAATCACAAAAACAACTTTAACAACTATTCTCTGCAGATCTCCAGTGAAATGTTGAAAGACTCTCTACTTGACCTCATTCCTTTCAATATTTGAGTTGTTCCTGGCAAGACATTGGGCACAGGAAGACAGAAATAAGGGCTGTAGGAAGGAAGGGAGAGGTTTCAGTACCAAATGTGCAATGGCCACACATCATGCCCACTTTGAGATTAAGGCCAAGTCAAGGTCAAAGCCAGGGCTGATGACTAAAGTCCATACTGAAGGTACCCCACCCCTACCCCTTCCCTCACCTCCCAGAGTGCTCAGTAGAAAAGGTTCTAGTCGTAGCCCTATGATAATGCCTGAGAGTCCAAAACTAAGAAAATAGAGATAAGCAAGGGCTATAGCTACTGAACTGGGATAAACTGAAAGAAAAATGATTCAGTACACCTTAAATAGTCATTGCACATGTCTTACTACACTCAGTGTGCTTTGCTTAATAAGTTTTGTACTACATAAATGAGCTCTTTAAACAGGAACTGTGAATCTCATCTTTGTATAACAGTTCATGCTCAGTAAATATTTGTTGAATTTAGTTGAATTTAAAGTGTGAGTAGGTAAAAAATATGACAGATGGTTTTTAGTATGGACAATACAATAGAAAAGGAAAACAATCTAAATTATATTTATTGAATGTCAAACTCTAAGTTAACAAAACTCAGAGGCCTTATTGTTAATATACACAATTTCCTGATTATATTGGCCCAGTGCTCTACCACAGGGAAAATGTCCACAAAATATCAGACATTATCAAATAGTGTACAGGGGAAAAAAAGCTAAGAGATTATCCCTTTGTGAATAATGCAAATCTGTTAGTTTTAGAACTTTTACCTCTGTTAAGGTGTCAGTAAAACAAACAGAAGATACAACATTTTATTCAAAGATAACATAATCACTACTCAAAGAAAGGAAAAACAAACAAAACACAGTACGTGGAGAAAGAAATTCACTTAAAATGTTAACTATGAGTACTTGGGGATTGAGGAATTAGAGGTGATCTTTTCTACTTTGCTGTCATCCAAATTTTCTAGAGTGAGCAGGTACCACCTTTATAATGGAAAAAAGAAACGTATTTTAAAAGAAAGAAAGATACAAGTAGAATTAGAGTCCAGAAAAGGATGTCTAAAATGAGCAAGAGAAAAAGTGGATTCGCGCCTATGGACAAAACAGAATACACAGTATGAGATGACAGCAGACAAAAAAGGAAACAAACTATTTCACATATATAAGCAAACATGGACTTATTCATCTTGAATAAGGAGGATTGATGGTGGAGAGGCAAATTTTGGATAATCAAGAGGAAAAAATGGTCCCATCTGTGATAGAATAATGTCCCCCTCCCTGCCTGGCCCCAGCAAATATTCATGTCCTAATCCTTGGAACCTGTGATTATGTTGCCTTACAAGGCAACAGCGACTTTGCAGATGTAATTAATTGAAGAAGCTGTTTAAGTACTTATTTATTTATTTGGCCACATAGGGTCTTAGTTGCGGCGTGTGGGCTCTACGTTGCAGCTTTACGTTGCTGGCTCCAGAGTGCACGTGCTCAGTAGTTGCGGCTTGCAGGCTTAGCTGCCCCGGGGCATGTGGGATCTGAGTTCCCCGACCAGGGATCAAATCCGCATCCTCTGCATTGGAAGGTGGATTCTTAACCACTGGACCACCTGGGAAGTCCGAAGAATCTTAAAATGAGGACGTTAACTTCAATTATCTAGGTGGGGCCAATGTAATCATAAGGGTCCTTATAAAAGGGAGGCAGGAGACTTAGCGTCAGAGACGAGGTGTGATGATGGCCACAGAGGTTAGAACGGTGCACAGTCATGAGCTAAGGAACGGGGGTGGCCTCTAGGAGCTCCAAAGGGTAAGAAAAGCAATTTTCTTCCAGAGCCTCCAGAAGGAAGGCAGACCCACCAACACCTTGATTTTAGCCCAGTGAGAATGATTTTGGACTTCTGATGTCCATAACTGTAAGATAAGTTTGTATTGTTTTAAGCTATGAATTTTGTGGTCATTTGTTACAGTAGTAGTAGAAAGTTAATATACTACTCGTTCATGCATTCATTCAGCTCCGGTTACAGCCATAGACTGTTTATTGTACCGAACACACTAAGGCCTCTGCTTGGAACACCCCTTCCATCCATCTACCTACATCCTATCTTGTTCTTCAAAAGTAGTTTAAACCATCACTTCCCCTTTGGAATGTTTGCCTGCCCTGGGCTCCTCCGCTGTCCAGTACCTCCGGGCACATCTCCTTTTCAGCACTTACCACACTTGAGTTGCAATCACTGATAATTGTATTCTTGTTTGTACCACTTTGCCAAGGTCTTGCTTAATAAGTGGCTTCCTTACTTGTTCCTTAGTTATTTGCCTGGTCTCTCCAACGTAACAAGCTTACAGAGGACAGGGCCTACTCCTCTGTGTGTGTACACATACACACACACGTCTTTCCTGCGTATGTTTAATACACAGTGCTCCCCAAAAGCAGCATCAAATAAATGCTCATTCAAAAAAGAATGAACCAGTCTGCTTTGTAACAAATCATTTCTCAAGTAATCAAGAGGGTAAACATCTGTGATACTATTATAACGCATTTTTATTATACCATTTACTCTAACCTGCTGTAAGAAATGAAGCTCACTTATTCATTTTTCTTCTTGGGGAGGAACTCTGAATAGCGCTTTTTGCTAGTCAAAATTATCTAGTTTTCATATTGATGGGTCTTTCACTTCAACCATCAGATGCCGTATCCAACACAGCCAAAACTTGTTTATGGATTTGACATATATTAACTGGTTGCCTACTATGTGCAAGTACTGCTTAGGATGTGGAGAAACAAATGAATAAATCAAAGCTTCAATTTTTGGAGGGGGGAAGAGAAGCAAATGAATACTACCAAACAGAACACTCTAAAGAAAAGAAGTAACATAATGATAAAGAGATGAGTGAGTTATTTTTCCCTTGGAGTAGAAAACCAGTCTTTAGTGAGACAAATACGGTGGTCAACAAGAGAGCAGGTGGTAGTAGTTAAGAACCAGGACTTTAAAGTTAAATGGAACTGGATTCAAATGTAGTTCCACCACTCACACTGTGCCCTTGGACAAATTACTTAACTTCCCTGAGCCCAACTTGCTCATCAGTGTTAAAGAAAAAAAAAAAAAAGCCAAAAAGCTAGGGGGCAGGTGGATAATAGGCATACGCTCATGAGGTTATTATGCGAATTATATGAAACTCATACAAAATGCCTAACATGGTGCCAGGCACCATGGCAAGCAGTTAATGCATAGTGGCTACTATATATTCAAAGCAGTGAATAACATTTCTGAATTATTTCAAAACCAGGTTTTTTACATGATATTACATGTTGTTAAAAAAAAAAATCATTCACTCTACAAATACTAAGAAATGCAGAGGATGCTACTGTGCTCCACCCAGCTTCCTCCTCCTGGATGAGGAAATCATTCCCCCAGGAGCTGCCAGGAGCTTGGCTGCCAAAGGCTCACAGCTGATCCCCTTCGGGAATTTTGCTCTGAACTGCCTCAGCTAAGGTTACGCCCCCTTCTGGTCAAGCAGGAGAACCAAAGCCAACGCTCTTATTTCAATTTGGATCAGTTATGAAGGGCCACCCCAACTCCAGAGCCTGCGATGCCTGAGGCCTCTGTAGAAACCTCTTCTGTTCTCCTCATTCCCTCACAGAGATTGTTCCCAACCCACCCCCATAAACTTGCTCACCAGTTTCTATCTCAGAGTGGGCCTCCTCAAGGAAGCTGAATTAAGTCAAGCAGCCATCAGATGGGCAGGGCACTGCTGTGGAGCAGGGTTGACAAACTTCTTTTGTGGAAGGAGAGATGGTGCTTTTGGCTTTGGTGGACCATATGTTGTCCGTCGCATTTAGCGGCTCTGCCTTTCTAGTGTGAGAGCAGCCATAGACAATACATGAATGAATGGGTGTGGCTGTGCTCCAGTAAGGCCTTATTTTATGGACCCTGAATTTGAATATCATAATTACCATATCACAAAATATTCTTATTTTTATTTTAAAATGTCTGACAAGATTCTTAGCTCATGGGAGTTCAAAGGATGTAACTGGATTTATTGTAATCATTTCCTAATATGCAAATAGCAAATCATGTTGTACACGTGAAACACGTTATATGCAGATTACACCTCAATGAAAGAAACAGGTAGGCTAGATTTGGCCAATGAGTCATCATTTGCCAATCCCTGAGCTAGAGGAATGGAGTAGACGGTAGGTGCTCATGAAGCTACCATTCCAGTGCATGAATTTACAGAATTTGATGTCATGGGACCCTAGAGCTTGTAAGAGGATAAAGAAGACCCCCTTCCTAGCTCCAGAAGGGTCAAGAGGGCATGTAGAAAAGGAAGGGAAAAAATGGGAAAAATAAGATTCATTATTTCTTTTATTTATTTTTTTTTTTTTGCGGTACGCGGGCCTCTCACTCTTGTGGCCTCTCCCATCGCGGAGCACAGGCTCCGGACACGCAGGCTCAGTGGCCACGGCTCACGGGCCCAGCCGCTCCGCAGCATGTGGGATCTTCCCGGACCGGGGCACGAACCCGTGTCCCCTGCATCGGCAGGCGGACTCTCAACCACTGCGCCACCAGGGAAGCCCTCATAATTTCTTTTGAAGCTTAGTACCAACAAGAAAATCAAACACGGCAAAATAAAGCAGTAGTTTAATATTCACTGTGTGGTATTTTCCATTTAGAAAATTTCATCTCCCCCAGTAAACAGAATTACATTTGAGTGGCAGTGTTTGTGGCTGTAGCGAAGTAATCATTACACATTAAAAAACACAATTGCAATTTGCTACTGTTTTAATCTTTATAAAGAATATATTTTTAAATGATCTGATACAGGGTAGGGAAGCTAGATATAAACATATCTTAAAGACTGTTTGAGCCTGTCTTTATACCCAAATAGAGCAGCCTTCCACAGTCCATTTCCCTCCAGAAGAAACAACTTGGAGGAATTTACTTGAGTGACAAACATATTCTTAACTCCTTCCCCTGAAACCTTTGGCTTTTAGTTTTGCCATGGTGTACATTCTTATTTGGTTTGTCTTTTTTCTTTTCTGTATTCCCTTAAATGAATCTCTTTTTTGATCATTTTTATTTTTGGTTTGTTGCTATCCAACCCTTGCTTTGAAGTCGTTATAGCTCCTCTCCCCACATTCCTTCACATGTAATATTATGAGATTTCCTCTTAATCCATACCTGACCTCCAGCCAACCTTTACTTATCTAGCTCTTGACAGCCCCTTCCTGTACATCGTCAGAACAAGTGAATAATTGTTGCTTAGGATTTGAGTAGTTGAGAAAGGAACAGAAGCCTCCTCTCTATGGATTCACGTTACTATACTGAGAAATATGGAGACTCGGAGTGCTAATTTCAGGAGTGCTGACTTCAGTTGACACCAACTGTAAAAGGCTGTTAATGACTATATCCCTGGCTTTTGAGGTCTCCAGGTTCTTCTCTCTAGAGACTTGAATACTAATTTGGTCCACACTTGTCATGATGAGTTCAGATGCCAGAATCTGGGTAGGAGAACTGTCATGAAGCACAGTGTCCATAATGTACTGCTTGTATAACTCCACGACCTTCTGCTCCAGGTATTCGTTCAGCACTGCATTCGAAATAGGCTTCTGCATTTGCAGGCTGCTTTTCTCTTTGATGCTGGTTATTCTCCAGTAGGATGAATACCGCTGGATAGGTTTGGGTGGGAAGTCGCTGGGCTGAGTGGAAATGGAATCCTCCATGGACAAAGGAATCTCCGACGATTTCAGCAAAGGGCCATGTTCAAAACTGCTCTCAGAGGGAAAATCTGTTGTCACTGAATTAATGGCCATCACTTGGCCCCCTGCAATATGTAAGTCATTGTAATTCTTGCAGATACTCTTGCAGGAAGGTGGAACCAAGTAGGTCTCTCTGCTGGGGTCTCTGTATAGTTCAACTGCGGCCAAGTTTGGGCTTTCAAACACGGGATTGGGGTTTGTCTGCAACACTGTGATTCTCGGATTTCTACTGCGTTGGCTGTCTCTTGAATGCCCTGAAGAAATAAACTTGCCTGAGGATTTGCATCTCACATAGAGACTTCGGACTTGTGTTTCATCCACGGAGGAATAGGAAAGAGTAGCAGCAGCTGTGGCTTCTGTCTTCTCTTCCTTTTCCTCAGCCACCTGCTCATTATAAGATGTACAACTCCACTGGATGTCACTCCGGTAAGCAAGTCCACTGAGATACCCTTCTGACAGCATTCTGGAAAGAGAGTTAGTAACAGTGGGGGAAAAGAAGACTGGAGTTTTATAAATTGGCAGTTGTTCTATCAAAAAAAGTAAAGGACAATAAATAAGTTCATTTCATTCATTCCCCAAGCTAGTCCTCATTCTGTGCCTACTGTGCGCCAGGGCCATAGCATGTGTTGGAGGTATAAAGATGAAATGGGCACAGTTCCACCCTTAAAGAAGTTTCTCATTAACAACCTGGGGCGAAGGAAGAGAAATGACAGGGTATGTGTCAGAGAAGGTGACATTTCAGCTAAACTGAAGGCTAAGAGTTCCATCCCTAGGCACAGAGTTATAAGAGAATGTGGTGACATGGCCTCTTTGGCATATATAAGACACTGAGCATAAGCAGAAAGGACTGGGGAGATAGGTTGGAATTGGATCCTGAAGGGCCTTGGGAGTCGGGCAAGGGCATTTGCCTTCTGCCCCGAAGGAAATGGAGAGTGATTGAGAAGCTGCAAACTGGGGAAGCAGCATAACTAGTGGTTTATGAAAAAATGAGGAAATTTGTGGCAGATTCTACTGAAAATAAAAGCTATATCTTACTTATCATTGTACTTTATCCCTGGGAGCTAGCACAGTTGTCTGCATTTAGGAGGAAATCAAAAGATACTTAACTTGAATTAAATAATTAACAGCAGCGGCATGGCATGAAATTAATTCACCATCAACCCATCATGAAGGACCATGAAGCCTCGTCTACCTTTGCTGCCCAGGATGGCTTTCTTGCTCTATCCCTCCCAGTTTTTACGATATGTCCTGGAAATGTCCCTGTGTCCGACTGACGTTTTTACCTCTACCCTAGTCACCAAGGAGCTTTCCTGACTGTGAGCTTTTCCTCCACCTGTGCCACCCCTCCACCTTCAGCAGTTGTCACTGGATTCTGGGGTGGCTAGAATAGGCTAGAAGCCAGCAGCTGCATTTTCTAAAAAAGGAACGTGCTGGTACTCCTGGCAATGGAGCAGCAGACGAAAGCAAAGAGAACTGGTCCTCTTTGGCCCCGAGGGCTGGGCTTCGAAAACAGACCCGTCGACTTGAGCCTGAAATTGACAAGTCAAATTAGAAAAGGATTATTTTAATCCTAAGGATCCTCTTTTAAAATAAATTTTAGCCTCTCTTTTATAGTCATGAAGTTATTTCCCAAGTGAACTTTTTCATTGTATAAAGTTAATACTATTAATGCAGTATAATTAGTATAATTGTTTCTATTGTATAAGGGTAATATTTTCAGTGTTTATTTCTTTTGGGGGAACTATTCCAAGATATATTGAGCAAATTTATCAATTATTTAAATGTTTACTCCATTCCAGGCACTGTCACGTACCATGAAGATACAAAGTTAAAGGTCTTCAACAAATCCGTGAAGTAATTTTCGTATGCTGGACACACTTATAACGGTAAGAAAATGTTCTTTCCTGAAAAAGCTTTTTAAATGCGGTTCTGCTCTCAACAAACCGAACATCCAGGCGAAAAGGCAGATCTTCTATACATGAGAAAATAGTTAACAGAGCAAGAAAGTTTATCATAAAGGCTTTACTAGTGACACAGTTACTTCACGACCCTCCCTCTCTGCCCCACCCCGGCTGCCAGTAGGGCCCTCCACCTTCAAGACCTCAGAATGTCATTGTGGAAAACCAGAGCAAAAACACAACTCTCAGCTTTTGAGTTGCTAAATAGGCTTCAGAACCTCTTGGCAGAAAGCATAGTTGTAGAGAAATGGCTTTTGAGATACCATAACCGAGCTTATAAACTTCGGAATCCAGAACCCTAAATGACTTAGGGCATAATATTGACATATCAACAGTAGACTCAATGGATGGACTCCCCGCGGAGGGAGAGAATACCGCTCCAGATAGATCTGGGGAGCCCAGAGTAGAAGAGGCCTGTGCCCTACCTCCCACGTAGAACCTGAGGAAGCACGAAGTCTCTCTTCTCTCCTGCCCAGCACGGAATGCCTGGGCGGACAGGCCTGAGGCTGCCCCGTGAAGTCTGCTCACATACCAGCATGCTGCCCAGAGCCTGCAAACCTGGAGAAGACCTCAACTGCAGATGGGAAGATTGCAGACATGATGTTTATAGACTGTTAACCAGGGGCCAGGAGAGTGACAAGTCACCGTGAATGCCAATGGGACTACATGATGACAGCCAGAAATGCCGACCCCACACACCACACACACATCCCCAGCTGACCCTACGGCTTTATGGAAGCAAGCTGGAACTCAGAGGCAAACCCAAGCTGGAGGGACCCCTGAAGTGGCTGAGGAGAGTGATTACTCAGAACGTGGGCTCAAAAGCAAGATCACATTGAGGTAGAGAAAAGCAATGATTTCTAGGAAAAATAACAGATTAGGCATGTATCTGTATTTTGTCTTCCCCCAAACTTCACTAAAACAACATTAAATGATTTTTTAAAATATAATACACAAGAAAAAGGAGAACAAGAGAAGAGACTAGAGCAATTACATTTTAGAAGCTGGAAAGCAGTAGGCCGGGGTGAATGACTTCAAGAAGCAAATGAAAAATCTCAAAGCAGTGCAGTCCAACAGAACTTTCTGGGATGCTAGGATGATCTATATATGTGCCGTCCAAAATATGAATAGCCACATGTGGCTATTAAGCGCTTGAAATGTGGCTAATGAAACTGAATGTCATTAATTAATGAATTAACTTTATTTAATTTAAATTATTAAAAAATACCACATAGCTAAGACACTGGACAGCACAGACTTAGAAGACAGTGAAGGTGATAATGCAGAATCACTCTTGAGAATCACCCTTGTCCCCATTCAGTCGTTATCCCAAATCGCCTACTGTTTATCATATTTCTTTTCATGTTAAACAATCAGCCATAGTGGATTCTTCTCTCACTTTATGTGGATGATGTTTATGGCCCCTCCAGGTAATCTCCACTCCTTCACCACAGTAAAGGAAGCCGGTCCAGGATTTTGTTTTGAGTATTGAATGAGCCCTTTGCCCCATTTGCCGTGGACTGAGAGCTTTGTTGGTACCTTAATTCTGGTAGAATAAGAGACCTACCATTCTGATGTGTGGAGCCCAAGGCAGACCAGTACAGTGGTAGGTCCCATGATGGAAAAGCAGAAAATATGTCCTAATATCTAGGGATAGATACCCGCCTGCCTAAAGGAAAAGATTCCTACGAACGAGGAGTGGGCGATAAGGTCAGGGAGGTAAGTTGAGACATGCAAGGCTGAGGACATTCAGTTTACCCTGAAGGCAGTACAAAGCTCTGGAAGGTAACCAAACTTATTCAAGGCATGGTGTGATCTGTCAGTAAAGGGCAAGAGGAATTTCAGCAGGATTGGAGTCAAGGACCCGAGTTAGGAGGCTGCTGGATTCATGCCCACCTGAGGTGATTGGGAAAGGAACCAGGAGGAAAGTAGCAGAAAAGGAAGAGAAGGGATGAACTTGAGAGACCATAACCGAAATGGGGAGCCAGAAGGAGCCGGGAAGAGAGCTGATGGGCTTAGTTTAGTTCCTCTTGAGTCTGACATGAGTGCAAGTGTCTAACTGTGCACTGGAGATTCAGGCAGGGAGCTTGTTAGAGGGGTAACTTACAGTCAACAGTGAAATCATCTCCCAAGTGTGGGCTGTAGGATTTTCTGTTTGGGGGCTTGAGAAGCTTGTGAGTGTAATAATTTCTGTGGGGAACCTGCCTTGAACAGTACAAGGAGGAATGAGCCACAAGAGCTGCAGTGTCGATAGCTTTGTAGAGACTACAAGGGCTTCAAATGTGAACAGGTCACATTTAAAAAATCGACATTCAAAGGTAGAATTTAGTTGTTATTCAGACTCATTAAGGCAAAAAAAAATTCTTGAACTGGTAGTCAAGAGACTAGAATTCTAGTTCTGACCTTGCCACTAGCTGTGGTTTTAGTCTAGTTAATGGCAGGTCTGTAACAGGGCTAGCATTTAGTACTAGCTACAACCCAGACACTAAGTGCTTTTTGTGTACTGAATCAGTGGATCCCCACAAAAACTCAAAGATGTAGGTACTATTATTATGCTCATTTTATATATGTCAAAATTAAGTAATCTGCCCAAAGCCAGCAGGCATTCAAATGCTGTCAGTCAGAAAACGGAGCCCACTGGAATTCCCTGGTAGTCCAGTGGTTAGGACTCCACGCCCCCATTGCAGGGGGCCTGGGTTCGATCCCTTGTCGGGGATCCCTGCAGGCCATGCACATGGCCAAAAGAAAAAAAAAAGAAAGAAAGAAAAGAAAACAGCCCATGCTCGCATGTCATTTAACCTCTAAGAGACTCAACTTCTTATCTGTAAATGGAGAACGTGGGATTAAATTAAAGAGTTCCCTCAAACTTTAATATTGCATGGGGTTTTGACTATGTTAAGAGAACAAGTGAGGTGAGCATTACTCAGAATCAAAATCAGTTTCTAAAAGCTAGCAGCAGAGGGCAGCAGAGAGCATGCTAAAGCAGCTTTTGAAAGATTTTTCTCAAGCAATGGAGAGAGTAATAATGTGTGAAACACACAAATTATACATGTTAACTCATTTGATCTTTATGAAAACCATTTAATGTACCACTGGAATAAAAATAGTACCAGAGGGCTTCCCTGGTGGCGCAGTGGTTAAGAAGCCACCTGCCAGTGCAGGGGACACGGGTTCGAGCCCTGGTCCGTGAAGATCCCACATGCGGCGGAGCAAGTAAGCCCATGCGCCACAACTACCGAGCCTGCTCTCTACAGCCCGTGAGCCACAACTACAGCAGCCCACGCGCCTAGAGCCCGTGCTCCGCAACAAGAGAAGCCACCGCAATGAGAAGCCCGCGCACCGCAACGAAGAGTAGCCCCCGCTCGCCGCAAACTAGAGAAAGCCCGTGCGCAGCAACGAAGACCCAACCAGCCAAAAACAAATAAATTAATTTTAAAAACTAGTACTACATATCATGACATCTTAAAATTTTAAAATAGAGAAAGTTATTTGGGTTTATTTTGATTAATTGTTGGCATTTTTCTTAATAAATTTCATTGATTATAAAATTCTTAGAAGACCTCACTCTTCAAAGGTATTATAAAAGATATACTTTAAACAAATGTTAACATATTTGACTTAATTTTATCTGAGACAATAAAACTTAAGCCAATGGATTACTTCACTTGTTCAAAGGTATTTTATTGCTTGAATTTTTATTTCTCATCATAGAGAAGATAGAGACAGAGATAGAGATATATCTGGAATTCTCCATGACTGATTAACTGTGAAGGAAAAGACTCTCAAGGACATTTGCAGATGAGATGTTCTAGGCAAATTTAGCCTCCGTTAATCATTATCAGACAGGGGAATACCAAAATTAACCTGATGTGTAAATTCACAACTTAGAAATATGTGCTGAAGTCCAGCATGTTGTTAAATCATTTACTTGGATTTCATAAAACTGATGTTATAACTCTGTACATAGAAATACTTTTTCTTTCTAAATAAATATTTTTAATAAAATACCACCGCAAATAAACCACTGAAGTAGAAATCCCATAGGATTTTTAAAATTTTTGGAGTCCTTTATCATTTTCATGGGACTTTTTGAAGAAATGGCTTAACAAGACAAGTCCTTAAAACAGCACAAAAGTATGAAGTGCAAATATTTTAAAGAGTAACATCACTTAACAGTACTCAACAGTGGAAGCCATACCTTTAGACTTAGAAAAAAATGCTCTTGGCCATAAGGTTAAGTTTGGACTCTATTTTCTAACTTTGAGAGGCTATTATTCCCAAATGTTGTTTGTCTTTCTGATAAAAGGCTAATAAGGCAGAAGAGCTTGTTCTGTTTTGGATTCTTCCCCCCACCTCTCTTTTCAAATGAGTGAAGAAATAAGCAGCTCTCATTTAAAAAAAAAAAAAAAAAAGGGAAGAAAGGAAAAACAATCTGTGGCTGCCCCAAACTGGGGCCTCGGATACAAGATCTGAGCCTTTGGGGTCACATCACTGGCCTGTAGAGGCTCAGAACCCTGCCAAGGTCAGGTGTGCGTCTCTGGGGAGGAGGAGGTGAGAGGCGCGAGGAGCCGCCACGCCATCGAGATTCTCTGCTGATTGTCCATGTGAGGGCCACTCAGTTGATGGAACTGACCAAGAGCAACAAGATCCCCAAAACTGTCCATTGCAGGACCCTACAAATAAGTGAAAAGGCTAGAGGACACCTCCAGGAAGTACTTGACTACCCAGTCCCTTCTGAGTCATAATCCCAAGGGGCAAGGATGATCCAACAGCTTTCCAGAGGTGCTTGAAAAAAAGCTTTGGTTCCGTTCAGCTGATCATTCCTGGTAGAGCCCCTCTAAGTGTGTAGACTTCATGGCCAGCTGACAGTCACCACTGGAGTTGTGTTGTGTCAGTAGTCTGGGAGAAAACGAGTGGTTGACGAGGCTGGAGACTACCAATATAGACATACTTTTAATTTACACTGAAACAACACAAGCATGGGTTCAAAGAGAAAAACTAAAGAGGGAAAAAATTTATAAGAGGGGCTGTTTGGAAAAACCTAACTTAGGGATCAGCAAACTTTCTCTATAAATGGCCAAATATTTAATATTTTAGGTTTCTATCACAACTACTCAACTCTGCCATCATAGCAGGAAAGCAGCCACAGACAATATGTAAACAAATGGGTGTGGCTGTGTTCCAATAAAACTTTATTTACAAAAAAACTTTATTTACAAAAACAGGCAAAGGGCCAGTTTGACCTATAGGCTATGGCTTGCCTATCCTTGACCTAAGTCAAAAAGCAGATGCAGTAATTGAGATAGGGCACAATAATAAAAGCAATTGTGTTGGGTGCTTTCCAGACATTACCCCTAATCTTCCAACAACAGTGCATTGTTAGATATTATCATAATCCGGGTTTTCCAAATGAGAAAACTGAGATTAAGATAGGACAAATGACCTTCCCAAGGTCACAAAGCAAATAAGTAGTGGAGGGAAGATTCAAGTCAATTTACTAACCCCAAAGTGTGTGATCTGTTCTTAAACATATCACACCTACTGCCTAGTTGAGAGCAGTTAATATCACACAATCACGACAAGCAATTAGTCCTTCCAGGAAAAGGGTACCCGCCCTGACTCCATTTTAATAACAACCCTTGCCCAATAAAGGAAGGAAGGTGCAGTGAAGTACAGAAAGAAAAGCTCCAAGAAGACAGCCAGTGCCCACCGCACAGGGCTACACACATGTCCCAATTGTGTATCAATGTTCATATGTCTTTGAGATATACAAATAATTTATCCTCTGCTCTCTTAATCTAACCATATGAACAGTTTCCTTAACCATTCCCACCGCTATAGCCTGGCGTCATCTTGCCCTTAATTTTTCAACCGCAAAGTAATTTAGTATTACAGATGCCCTGTTTAAATATCAGCAGCTCCCCATTACCTCCAGGATAAAGTCCACACACGTTAGGCCCTCATGGTACCTGTTTTTTTTTTTTTTTTGGTCCAAATTATTTTATTTATTTATTTAATTTTTACATCTTTATTGGAGTATAATTGCTTTACAATGGTGTGTAAGTTTCTGCTTTATAACAAAGTGAATCAGTTATACATATACATATGTTCCCATATCTCTTCCCTCTTGCGTCTCCCTCCCTCTTACCTGCCTTCTTCATCTTACCTCTGCCTGTTCCCACAAGACCCAGGACGCCAGCCATGCTGAACTCCTCCCTGTTCTCCCAAATCCCATGCCCATCCCAGGCATTTGTCCCTTTCTTCTTCTATCCTGAGAGCCCTGGTTCCTTATCCATCCCCCATTCCACCACCACCCTTCAAGTCTCATATCTCAACCTTTCAGAGCCCCTGGCCATCCATTCAGAATCCTGGTCCCTAAATTAGAAATGCTAAATTCTTCTCTCCCCTACCCCAATATATTTATCAGGATTGCATAGAACCTTAGCAAATTCCAGTTGCTACCTTATACAGTGAAGTAACTCATTGCGACAGTCCTTTGAATCAAGGAGTAACTGGCAATAGCAAAAGAAAAGCAGAAGAATGAGGATTGGCAGGAAGGGCGGTGGGTGGGCCGGTGTGCGTTGGGGGTGATAAGGTGGCAAAACAGATCCTATCTCTGGAAAGACAGTTCGCAGGCATGCAAAGCAAGACTTCTGCGAAGCTGGTTGAGACAGTGCAGAGAAGACCTCTACCGTGGCACAAAAAATGGAGACAGTGGGATGGGGCTGCCTCAGAGCATCATGGGATGTAACCTCACAGAAATAAGGAGAGGAAAACGTTATTTGCTATTTCATAGACAATCTATAGTCTAGCTAGTTGGGGTGCAGCTTGGTTCCCACCTGTCAGCATGCCTGCTCATATAGATCTGCCTTTTAACAGAAAATAGTACATCTACAGACACATCTCATGTTAGCAAATAATTTCTCATAGTAGACATTGAGGTTTTTTCTTGCTTTTTTACTGTGTGCAGTCACTGCATATGCCTGCAGGAATGTTTCCTCAGGCCAGATTTGGAGAAGCCAAATTACTAGATCCCATCTATTGCAAATTGCCTTTCAAGTAGTTTGGGCCAATTTATTTTCTCACCACCAATGTCTGAGATTAACTGCTTCCACTGATATTCTTCAACACGCTATTTGTTTTTCATTTTCCAATCAGATGAGCACATTTATTTTTGCCTCAAATCTGAGGGTGAAGAAAACTATCTTGTTAAGATTATATGTAGGTGATATACCAGAAATGTTATTTTTAATACCACCCCATCCTCAAAATACTCTATTTCATCTCTTCATCTCTTTATTTCCCCTATAATCTAAATTCTAGATCCTTTAATTCCAATCTATGATTTTTAAAGATCTTCTTGATTTGGGGGACTTGCAAATAAACCACTGAAGGGTTGTCATTGAAAAACTTGAATATTACTTTGCTCATAATCTAGTTATGATACTGTAACCAAATCCATATTACATTGGGGTTTTTTTTCTTTTGGCGAACAATACAAGAACTTTACCCAAAACAAAGGGTTTCTTTAGGAAGGATCTCGCTATATGAAAAAGCATCTGCATTTTCCTGACCCTTACCTTTGAAAGTACGTGTTCTTTAGAAATGGAAATAACCATTCACTTAATCATATACCTTGGATTATATCCCTGTTATTTCATATTTTGTGGTATTTGTTGATAGATGCTCTAAAGTATCACTTACTTTGTATTTCAGTTCCTGTTACAAAACATGTAATTTGGGATTACCGATTCTTCTGTCAAATATGAAGTGATTCTTACTTAATGAGTTAACTCCTGAAAGTCTAATTTGATGACTAATATAATATGATCGTAAGTCAAAAGGCCTCCGTTTTCCATATTAACATCAACAAGTAAATAATTTTCTGTTCAATTCTACTTAGATCCTTATGACTAAAGGTAGCAGCTACTTCCAAGGGCTTTATCTGGATATGAATTTCCTTATTTCAGAAAATGTAAATTTTGGTGCAGACATATTAGTAAATATATTTTTTATCATAGTTTGGATTTTTCTTCATATTCTGTCTTTATGTCTTACAAACAGAAAAATTAAAGCTTATGATCACTTTTTTGAAATACTTTTAAAGTATTTTGACATAAAATGAGAGGACTAAAAAACTAAGAAAAATGATCATGATAGAGTTGATTGATGTTAAATTTCCTTGGTGGTATAATTCTTAATCATTGTTAATTATGTTGTTAATTATGGCTATCACCATTAACATTTACTTAATTGTGGGCATATCAGACAAAGGCAATGCAAGATACTTGATTGGATCCTAAATTTAAAAAATAAAAACTCTCTAAAGGACATATAGATAATTGGAGAAATTTGAATATGGGTCATAGATTAGATAATAGTATTGTATTAATGTTAAATTTCCTTAGCATTATAATCACGTAGAAGACTGCTCTTTTTCTTCGGAGATACAGGGTCAAGAATTTCAAGGTGGTGTATCCTAAAGTCAACAATATACTTTCAAACAGTTTAGGGGAAAAAAAGAAAACACCTGTGTGTATGTGTGTTTACATACATATACAGAGAGAGAGACATAGCAAGAGAAAAAATAAATGTGGCAAAATGCTACAACTGATTAATCTACATAGTAAAAACGTGTGTGCATTGTACGGATACTCTTCTTTCCATTTTTATATAGGTTTGAAACTTTGTAAAACACAAATTGGAGGGAAAGTAACTATAGTTAGTTAATGAAGGCAAATTTACATTCTATCACGTTTATGAAGAGTTCAGAGGGACAATATCTTATATATCTAAGATAATCATTAGGTCTGTGTTTGGAAATGTTTCAGTAACTTGAAATAACTATTGAAAACATCACTTTGCTCTGAGATAATAAAATTAGTGCATGTTTGTGTATCCCCCAAATTACCATTATAATATGAATGTTTTACACAAATTTCAAATACTCTGCACTCCTCCAAGAAGCTTCTCAAATTCAGAAACACGATCTTCTTACACTGACCTATGCAAGAAATGGTCTACAAATATCAATATGAATATTCTGGCCAAACCAGGTTTATATTTAAGTACAAATAGATGTGCACACACACAAAAAAGAATGGTTGAGCAGGTCTAAAAATAATTCAAACAAAAGCCCACCTGTGCGTGTACTGTCTTTAGTACCAACAGGGAGACTTTCCCCAAATCACCCAGATGGCAATTTGAAAAGCATCATCACTGTAGATCACATTTACTTTGAGTATGTCCTGCCACAGTGAAAAACACTTATCACAAGCTCGCCCAATGAATAATTGAGAGTTAAATCCAGTTGGAATATATTGTGATTGTATTCATCTCTAAAACTACATCACTGTGACCGAATTTGAGTGGTGCTGTCCCTGCAAAATTCTGCCTAGGTTTTTAGGCCTTCTTTAAAAAACGCAGATGCTAAACCTGTGTAGCAGTTAGTGAACGGGGACTGAATAAATTACACAACAAATATTTGATCAGACCAGTCAAAATTTTTCAGTAAAAAGAAAAATTGTTAGAAATGTCCAAAGTGTGAACATGAGGTAAGAGAAGGGGAGTGTTGGACTGCATTTCTCTTTATTGTCTAACTCCACTGAATGCTTGTTTACATGCCCACTCACCTCTGATCTGGTAAATGAGAAAAGCATTTTAGATGGTCATGAGATTGGATCTGAGTTCTGATGATAAAGGACGAAGAAAGGGTAGGAAGAGAAATGACAGAAAAAGTTCACAGCCATAGGGTCTCTTGCCTCCTTTGCTTACCTTCACTAACCAGTCTGTGCCTTTGGTCCTGCAGAAACACCACGATTGACCATATAGAGATGAACAGGCCAGCCAGTGCTTTTGCCAGAAATGTTCGCAAGCCTTTGGTGAGTCTACTTTTCACTGATAAGACCAAGAAACTAAGCTGCTCGTTGCACTTGCCATTCTTTTTATAACTGATCCTATGGAAAAAGTTGTTTTTGCTCAAGTCTGACTTGTGCTCAAGAAGTGTGGGAAGTCCCAAGAAAGGGGGAGGCAATAACTGACAAACCCACATCGAGCCGCAGAATGGTGTTTCTTCCCCTTTTTCGAAAAATGAAACCTATCTATGAAAGTGCCTCTGGTTAAAATAGTTTATTGCTATACATTATGTAAGAACCCTGTCGACATAAATTTATTCCTCTAACAAGAAATTCTCTAGAACCCCTCTCCCCAAAGAGAGCCAAGTCAGAGATGATTTAGCAAATTCCCTGTTTCATCATTAACCTATAATGTTTAAGAAGTATTATTTCTCAGTTGTACTCATGATTTTTAAAAATGCTAATGAAAACAGTTTTCTCTCTCAAACTAACCAAGGTAAAAACAATTCAATAGTACTCTGAGTGGGCAAGGTTGTGGGGAAGCAGGCACTCTGATACACTATCAGTGAGATTATAAACATTTTCAAAAGGTAATTTTCCAGTGTCTGTTAAAGTTTTTTTTCCCCAAAGTTTAAATATTCATACCCTTTGACCCAGCAGTACCATTTCTAAAATTTATCCATGGGATATACTTGCACCTGTACACGAAGACATGTGAAAAGATATTTGTTGCAGCATTAAGAAACACCTAGGAAAAAAATATAAATAGGGTATCAGCTAAATACCTGAGAGTATATCCCTACTGTAGAAAATTAGGTAGTTGTTAGAGTGTGGTGGCTTTATGTCTAATAATAGGAAAAGATCTCCAAGATACATTGTTTAGGAAGAACATGTAAGACCTAATATGCTCCAATTTGTATTTTTAAAGGATTATATATATTTTTTGCTAATGCATAGAATATTTCTATAGGGATATACAAGAATCTAGAAACAAGCAATTGCCTTTTGAGAATGAGGCTTAATTTTCACACCATATCCTTTTGAAATTTCTATTGTGTATATGTATGACTTTTCCATTTTGAAAGGTAGTATTTTTAAGTCATATTTAATTTTATTTGATCTTACAGTCCAAATGAATTATAATCTATATCTTTACTGGAGTTCAGAGAAGTCTGTCTACAGATGGGTCAGGTTTTTTTGCCCAAAAGCAGAAAAATGTTTAGAGTTCTTAAAATAATTTAGCTAGTTTACCCTGATGGCTTCAATTAAACCAACAAAGAATAATCCTGCCCTAAGTAATATCTGCTCCTGTTGCCTGTTTCTACCTAACTCTAATCAAAGCTAAGCTCCAGACTCTGAATATGTAAACATTTCCACTTGATGGGTTTCTTTTGTTTACCTTTGATCTATGACTTACCTTGAAAAGTTATACCTTTAAAAGTGTACTGACTTTTTATTTCGGTTAGAGTCTTTTTTAATTTTCTGCATTATTTCATGGAACATTACTTAGATCCAGTTGAAAAGGCAGGTTCCCACATATAAGCCATAACACAGTTTCTCAATTAGTCCCAAATCTGACTTGACCTGCTAACACTAGAAGGACCAGACTTACGGGGCCCCCGGGGGCAGGTTCATTTGCAGTGTAATCCTATAAAATCAGGCCCAGGGATGTCTCCAGGCTTTTGTAGCCTATCAAGAACTTAGCTGTGAGCAAGAGGTTATAGCAACTTCAGGGCTAGATATTGTTTCATTTCATTCTAGTGTAGGTTCAACCACAACCAGATATACTGTGGATATCCTAGAGTCGGTTTTACCTACTTCTGGAAACACTTTCTGATGGGATCCGTATGAGCTCACCTGCAGTGCCATGCCATAACCACTATGGGGTGATTCCGATCTGCTCTAGGTTGAGTTAAGTCACATTTATTGTTTTATTCAAATACAGTATGCAGAATTTTTATTATAGTTACCCTTGATTTTATCTCTTAAGTTACTCATTTTGTGGAAATCATCCTTTTCAGCAAATATTTTCTGTAATCAAAAAGTTGGCACTGGGCTTCCCCGGTGGCACAGTGGTTGAGAGTCCGCCTGCTGATGCAGGGGACACGGGTTCGTGCCCCGGTCCGGGAAGATCCCACATGCCGCAGAGCAGCTAGGCCTGTGAACCATGGCCGCTGAGCCTGTGCGTCCGGAGCCTGTGCTCCGCAACGGGAGAGGCCACAACAGTGAGAGGCCGCGTACCGCAAAAAAAAAAAAAAAAAAAAAAAAAAGTTGGCACTATGTCAAGTTTGCTCTTTTGATAAGACTTGAGCTTCTGAAATTGGCTTTAAACTGCTTTCTCTTTGGTGACTATAATAAAGCAGAATTACATCCTTTGTAGCTGAAATCTTAAAATACGATTTTCTATCAATCTGCTGGATGGCGTATGCCTCTAAATGGCTATTATTCCTATTATTCAATTACCTCTCCGGGTGTCAAAACCTCCTCCAGGCTATTTCCATTATGTTGTCATCTATACTTAGCTCCCCCCAAATCCTCATGATTTCCCCCCCGCAAGTCCACCCTGTATTCACTTCCGAGTGCTCTTCCCAGCACTCTCAAATTCCTCAACAGTTTGTCTTTCTGTCACGTCCTGCTTGCCAATTGTCAGTTCCAGATAAAACCCATTATTGCCTTTCCCATAACTAGAGAAATGTATGTCTGTATATATTAAATATATATGTGTGTGTGTATATGCACATACACACAACTGATCAGTTCCCAAATTTATTCCATCAAACCTCAACTCTTTCAGCATAAATTCTTTGTCTTCCTGAAGTGTGCTCTCCAGCCACTTACAATACAGTTTTCTCTCTCAATATCAAATGACCGAACTGAATCTACTTTCTCAAAGTTCCCAAGGCTCCTAGTCATCAAGTCTAATGACCTTTATCTCAGGCTATAACCTCTTTGGCATTTCTATAGTATTTGACACGGTTCAATAATCTTTTTTAATAGTTTGTTTTTAAAAAAATTCATCCGCATGATAATAATTGTAAGTGGTACAAAAAAGTGTACAGTGAAACTTAAACCTCTCTCATCATCTGATCTCCAGCTCTCGGGACCCTCCCCAGAGGCAATTATGATTTTCAGTTTCATCAGTTCAACGATTACATGTGTCCTCTTTTGTATACAAGTGACAGGATACTATGTATGCTATTTTGTCACTTGTCTTTTTTGTATACATTTTTCAATGTCAGTACATGCAGATTGACCTCATCCTTTTTATTTATTTATTTATTTGTTTGTTTATTTATTTTTGGCTGCGTTGGGTCTTTGTTACTGCCGTGGGCTTTCTCTAGTTGCGGCAAGCAGGGGCTACTCTTCGTTGCGGTGTGCGGGCTTCTCATTGCGGTTGCTTCTCTTGTTGCCGAGCATGGGCTCTAGGCACGTGGGCTTCACTAGTTGTGGCACGCAGGCTCAGTAGTTGTGGCTCGTGGGCTGTAGGGCGTAGGCTCAGTGGTTGTGGCACGTGGGCTTGGTTGCTCCACGGCATGTGGGATCTTCCCGGACCAGGGATCGAACCCGTGTCCCCTGCATTAGCAGGCAGATTCTTATCCATTGTGCCACCAGGGAAGTCCTGACCTCATCCTTTTTAATAACTACATAGAGTTCCAGTGCGTGGCTGTTCCAATAATAATGTATTTACTCAGCTCTTTATTGATGCCACCCCTCTTTTACGAAGGTCTCCCTACTATCACGCGGTGGATGTGGTGTCATTGCACACTGCTAATTATTCTACCTCCTCACTTTCTCCTTTCGAGGTTCTTTGGTTTCCTATCAACCATCTGTTTCCTAGAACTGAAATTCTTGCTTTTTTATTCCCCCCAGTGTCTTATCTTGGTAAACTCATCACTTGCCACACCTTCTATTATCTTCTTTGGATGACCTGGGAATCTGTATTTCCAATTCCAATGTCTTTCTCCCATGACCTCCAGATTTTCATTTGTGGATCTGTGACTACTTCACATAAATAAGGCCAAACCTTTAATCTTTTGACCCCAAAATTCATATTCTTACATATCTTTATAGCATTACCTAAGCTCAGTACCTCGAAGTCGTTTCTAATTCCACCTTATTCCTGATCTCTACAATTAGTCAACAGTGCCTGCCAAGTCGATTCAGTAGGCCAGAGCAGTTTATAACTGAATTTGATCTGCGCTTCTAGGAAAAGTGAACAAAACAAAAGCCCTGGTGCCCTTATGATACTACATAATGGTATAAAAGTAAACATTTTTCATAATAATGTATAACTTACAACATCTCTAAAAATGTGATTCTATTTTTCCATATTCATTTTTCACTGTTTATCTTGGGCATTTTTACAATCACTGATTCCTGCAGACACAATTACAGTATTATATATAAAGTTTTAGTCCATTGCTGCTGAAGATTAATTTTAATTGATATTCTATAAAAATTAACATGAACATGTTACAGTTTAGGAACATGTTACATATTCCATAGGGTAAAATTAATATGACATTTTAAAATTTCTGGTTATATACTTCAGTGGGTCTAATTTATACCAAAGAAATCTATAAGGTAAGCTCCAGGGCAGTACTGCTTATCTTGAGGACGGGATGACAGATTATAATTGCTTTATTTAGTACAGCATTCTGAATTCCTGTGAAGCTGTAATGGCTTGTTACGCACTAGAGATTTTGTTATTTAGAATATAATTGATTGTAATGGATGCTGTTTGCTCTTGAATAACTCCCATTTTCCACCTCAGAGAGATTTTCATTTCGGCATCAAATAATATGATTACTGCATTTGTTAAGTTTCTGAAGCATTTTGAAATTCTTTCAATTGAAAAATGATTCAGAATGGAAATATGCTATAAATTAAAGGGGCAAATTGAATTTAATGCCGTATGTTTCATTTTTAAGGCCAAGTATTTAGCATAGCTCATCCTTGCTGGCTCTTACCCTGTAGTTGGCATTAATTGGAGGTAGCAAGGCAGGTACCTGAATGCTTAAGAAATTAGCAATCCCATTAACTATTTTGTTTTGTGTTTTCTAATTGTCACTATTACTTGACATTCTCTGCCTTAAAGATCTAGCAAAAACCTCTAACACCAAAACTGAAATCTCTGTCATTAACTCTAAAATAAATTTTCCTTGGAAACACTTTTGACAGAGAGTTCTGCTACAAGTTTTTCCTTCTTTTTGCCCATCTTTACACACTTCTGCCTCTCTTTCCTAGTTTGTATATTTTTCTCTGTTAACTTCTTCCCTCTTCCCCCAGTCTGACGTCTAGGTCTTGGAACACAGAGGCACTTCCCCCTCAAGTCAAGATAATGCTTCACTTCCTCTACCATAAACTGGTCTTAAAGAGAAACAATGTTCTGTTCCTTAGTTGAGCAAGTGAGAATTTCCATTTTACTCATGTTGTTTGTTTACCTAGTCTTTGAAGATCGCACAAATGAGTATTTACATGAAGTCTTCTTCAGTCACTTAATAATTTATTTCTGTTAGGACCAGGAGGCCAAAGACTCAACCAATTTTGTGGAGAATCTCAATTTTCATGCATTAGTTTTTATCCTAAACCCAACTCTATCTCATTAT
Organism: Aethalodelphis obliquidens; assembly: GCF_003676395.1. Lineage (NCBI taxonomy): Eukaryota > Metazoa > Chordata > Mammalia > Artiodactyla > Delphinidae > Aethalodelphis > Aethalodelphis obliquidens. The sequence continues at coordinate 300,824 of NW_020838042.1, forward strand.
TTTTTTTGGTCTGCTTTTCAGATTTTTAAAAGGAAAAGGTGAATCTTAGTATTCCTTCTTATTCATGCCTCCCTAAAGGACTGAATTAGAGGAAAAGGATATATTAAACCAATCGGTTAAAATTGGATTATTTTGATAAGATATGGATTCCATTTTTCTTAGCACCCTTATGTCTGCATTTTTAGCTAATCTGAACTGTAATACAAAGAATGAGCAATAAAGCTTCAAATCCAAGGGATTCAGGGCTCCCCAAATGCATCTTTCTCCACCAGCCTGACTGATTTGGGACAGTGGCTCTGGAAGGCAAAAGTCCCAAGCTCTACAACCAGACTTCTAATGAAAATTTTAGTTTCTATCACCAAGCAGTTATTAGAAGTTCATAGCAGTCCTTCGTGAGAGCTAACTGAACAGTGCTTTAGATCCTGGCCCAAAGGTAACAGGGCCTAGAAAAATTAAACTTGCATAATCTTTGTGAGCTCTAATTCCACCAAATTGTGTAATTGGTAGATTTCTGAAGGAAGAGTGACTATACAGTCTGAAGCCAAGTAGAAGTTAGTAGCACCTCAGAGAAAGTTTCAGACTTTTAAAAATTGACATTCTCTTTGGAATGCTTCTTCTTAGTTTTTTTTATTTTCCCCTTGATTCTATTTTTATTGTGCCATTATACTGACTCATGTTTATAAAGGCAGCCAGGGACACATGAGGCCTATGGAGGAGAAACTAGAACTTCAGCCCAAATAACATTATTTCACAAAGCAACAGGGAAGTGAAAATAGTGCCGTTGAGCCCTTAAGTCTCCAGATTTGCTCCCTTAGTAGAAAGGCTTCTGGGGTAGAAATTTTCCATTTCTGTCTCCTACTGGCCACGTCAAACCCTCCTTTGGTTCCTGTCCCCATAGAGTAATATTCAAGCAATGTGTATATTGGATTATAGATTCAAGAGTTAGCTTTGTTTAAGCAACTTCTATTTACAGGCACCATTTACAGCAACAAATGGTATTCTTTGTAACTCTTCCCCTTGCTCTTTAATTCCTAGGGATGAAAAGAAAGATGTTGGAGGCTAATGAAAAAAAATCTTTCAAGATAAGTTTTAAACCTACAAGTCCGTCTACATTCACATTTAGTAGAAATCAATTAATTGGTTTTAAAGTTTAGAGAAGAGAGAAATCCTTTCTATCAACTTCCTTTGAGGAAGTACTGTGATGGTGTATGATGATGCAAGTTTTCTTTGGGGGGCTCATTATCAGAAATTCCCATCAAATGATGAGGTTAGGTGAGACTCTAATCCAGTGGATTTAAGTGCTTCATTGCCCAGACATCATGTCAAATCAATGTTATCGATCTCTTGGCTTTACTTTAAGGTCTTTTAAGGCAGTGCTTCTCAAACTTTGACATATATGGGAATCACCTGGGAATCTTGTTAAAAATCCACTTTCAGTAGGTCTTGGTTGGGGTCTGACATTCTATATTTCTAACAACCTCCCAGCGGATGACAGTGCTGCTCAGACTCACAGGACTGCACTTTGAGCGGCCAGGTTTTAAACTTCCTGTGTTCTACATCTCAACGTGAGGCTTTTTTTTTAATAGGAAAAGTTTTTATTTGCAGCAGGCCTACTATGTGTGCCGTACTGACTAGGTTTCATTTAGGTCATTTAATCTTCAAAATACCCCTACAGATTAAGTCTAATTATTATTTTTTAAATATTTATTTATTTATTTATTTGGTTGTGTCGGGTCTTAGTTGCAGCATGCGGGATCTTAGTTCCCCGACCAGGGATCGAACCCGAGCCCCCTACATTGGGAGCGTGGAGCCTTAACCACTGCACCACCAGGGGAGTCCCTAATTATTTTTTAAAATAAGGAAAGTTTGGCTTTCAGAGAAGTTAATTCTTTTACCCAAGGTCACACAGCTAGTAGGTGCCCGGGATTTGGACTCAGGTTTTTCTGACTCCAAAGCCAGAGCACAGTTCTTTATGTATTATACACTAGGTCCTGTGAAGAACACTTTGAGAGATGGGGAAGAGTTTCTACCCTTTAGAAGTCAACATTACAATGGCAGAAATTGGACATATACATACAAAGATTAATGAGAGCTTTTAAGTGTTGTGCAGGTATCAGAGAAATTAGACTATTGAGTTAAATAGTAGTAAAATTGGAAAGGAACAAATTAAACAACATATTTCTGTAAAAGTACTTTGGATTAACTCTCATTAATCTCTGTTGTGTTAAACTACAGAAATATTTCCAATAGAATTTTAAAACTAGCACTGGCATGCTTAATGGATATAAAGCATATTACAAGAGTTTAGAAAAGGAAGCTCTTGGTCATGGAGAGGTGGAGGAATTGAAGATACTGTCAAAGAAAAGGGATAGATCTTGGATACAGAATGAAGGCAAGGAGCACAGTTCATTTAGGGAAGGGGTATGAACAAAGGTGGACAAACAGTGGTTTATCATGGAGATCAAATGGACCTATTTGACTAGAGCAGAGAAGTCCTAATTTAGAGACTGTATCAGTTACAATTGCTGCATAACAAACCATACTGAAACTCTGTAGTTTAAAACAACCACCATTTATTTAGTTCACAATTCCGTAGGAGGTTTCTACTGGTCTGGGCCAGGCAGGGCTGATGTCCTCTGGGATTACTCATGTGTCTGTGGTCAGTTGGAGAATCAGATGGGGGCCGACTGTCCCCAGGTGGCCTTGCTAACGTGTCCAGGGGTCGGCTAGGGCAGTGAAGGCAAATGGATCCTTGTCACTCATCATCAGCAGGTAGACAAGTGACAAGAACACCAAAACGGCAGGCCCTATTGAACCAGTGTTTCTGAAGACTGCTTGTGTAACATTTGCTAACATCCCATTGATTAAAGCATATCCCATTGATCAAAGCAAATCACATGGCCAACCCATATTCAAAAGATTCTACCTCTTGATAGAAGAAGAGAATTGTGGGCTTTCGAATACTGCCACTTATAGATAACAGTGAAGAGGAAGTTGGAACTATCCTGAGAGTTGAGGTTGAAGAGGAGAGAGGGGTCTCCAAGGTCACTGCATGGTCTCCACTTACATGATTATGTAATTCAATATCTTTTAAAATTTCTCATTTAAAAGATGTCTAAGGACTTCCCTGGTGGTGCAATGGTTAAGAATCCGCCTGCCAACACGGGACACGGGTTCGAGCCCTGGTCTGGGAGGATCCCACATGCCGCAGAGCAACTAAGCCCGTGCGCCACAACTACTGAGCCTGTGCTCTAGAGCCCTCAAGGCACAACTACTGAAGCCCACGCGCCGCAACTACTGAAGCCCGCTCACCTAGAACCCCTGCTCTGCAACAAGAGAAGCCACCGCAATGAGAAGCCCATGCACCGCAACGAAGAGTAGCCCCCGCTCGCTGCAACTAGAGAAAGCCCGCGCGCAGCAACGAAGACCTGATGCAGCCATAAATAAATAAATAAATAAATAAATAAATAAATAAAGATGTCTATAAGCTAGCTGTTCATGGTTTAAAAATATAGTAGTAGAGAGCTATAAAGGGAAAAGTTTCTTCCTGTAACCCCCTCATTTCCACTCCCCAGACGAACATAATGTTTTCACCTTGATGGTTATCTTTTCTGGACGAACTAAGTTTTTCTTAAAGGTTTTTACAAATTTTCAGTGTGAGCCTTGTTGAAAACAAGTTACATTGAAGAAATGTGCTGTATAAAATTATTAATATTTTTGTACCTTTGTAACATTGAGCTCAAGACAAATGATCACTACTATTACCGAGCATTTATTATGAGCCAGGCATTCAGCATTTAGCACATAAAAATAAGGCTCGATCTCTGCCCTCACTCATAGTTGAGGGATTTCTACATTTCTTTGACCAGGAAAAAGAATGACGGTGATGCTGCAGACAGTAAATTACTATTGAATGCTGGCAGTGTTTTTCTTCCTGTTTTACCCAAAGATAAAAAGTAGGAATTTGAGGGTGTATTCTCTCAGGCAAGTTTCACTTCTCCACTGTGATTCCCATAAACTACTTTCTGATCAGCACTCCAGAGTAATCCATTTGACCCGTTCTTGGATCTATTTGCCTTCTTACAATTCAGGAGGAAGTGAAATTGTTGTATTTACAAAGCTTTTATCCTAGGTCCAAGACAATCAAATCAAGAAAAACTGGTTCTTGCCAGTCCTCTGACTTAAGTCCCTCCAAACAAGTGGGCTGAGGAGTCAGCTGCCTATGTAAAATTCTCTCTCCCAACCCAAATGTACAAAGTACTTCCTACAAAACTGAAACTTGAGTGGCCTGGGAGAAAAGGCCCTCCATATAAGAGTAATACCTTGTCAAATAATTAACTATATTGTCTTTATTCCTTTAAAATTTAAAGTCATTTCTGCCTGCAGAATCTCACAGGAATGGGTAATTTCCCAGGGGAAGTTTTAAAGTGTGTACTCCAAACTTCAGTGGGTTGAATTTGTTGAGTAATTAATGCCTTCGTTAGCAACTAACACCTTAGCTAGTCTACCATCAAAAATGAGGAGGCTGGGAAGAGAATAGTGCAGTGTTTCCCAAAGTTGTCTCCTGTTAAGAATCATTGGAGATGCTTATTAAACAGATTTTCCAGCACTTTCCCCAGAGATTTGGTTCATTAGATCTAGGGAAGGGCCCGGGACATTTAACAACCATCTCAGATGGTACTTAGCATTGGGCAGATTTAGAAAACAGTACACTAGGGCAATAATTTTCAACCCCGGATGTACATTAGTAAAACCTGGGAAGTTTGAAAATATACATGCATATTAATGTGTCCAGGCTCCAAACTCAGAAATTCTGATTTAAGTGAGCTGGGGTGGGGTCAGGCATTGGTATTTTTTAAAAGTTCCTCAGGTGATTCTAGTGTTCAGCTAGTCTAGTGTTCAGAAATCATGATCCCTAGCAGTACTCAAATTTTTCATGTCAGAATCCCAATGTGAGCAAAAATAAATAAATAATGTAAACTCTCATCATTTCTTTAAAAAAAAAAAAAGGTACTGAATATAGTTCCCTGTGCTATACAGTAAATCATTGTTGCTTACCTAGTTTTTGTATAGTATTTTGTATTTGTTAATTCTATGCTCCTAATTTATCTCCCCCCTTTCCCATTCAGTACCCATAAGTTTGTTTTCTATGCCTGTGAGTCTGTTTCTGTTTTGTATATAGATTCATTTGTATTATTTTTTAGACTCCACATATAAGTGCTATCATATTTTTTAATTGTCCTACATTCTTTTTTTATAAATTTATTTATTTTTAAAAAATTTTTATTTTATTTTTGGCTGTATTGGGTCTTCGTTGCTGCACGCAGGCTTTCTCTAGTTGTGGCGAGCTACTCTTCGTTGCAGTGCGCAGGCTTCTCATCGCGGTGGCTTCTCTTGTTGCAGAGCACGGGCTCTAGGCGCGCGGGCTTCAGTAGTTGTGGTGCATGGGCTTAGTTGCTCTGCGGCATGTGGGATCTTCCCGGACCAGGGCTCGAACCCGTGTCCCTTGCGTCAGCAGGCGGATTCTTAACCGCTGTGCCACCGGGGAAGTCCTGTACCACATCTTCTTTATCCATTCGTCTGTCTATGGACATTTAGGTTGTTTCCATGTCTTGGCTATTGTGAATAGTGGTTCTATGAGCATAGGGATGCATGTATCTTTTTGAATTAGAGTTTTTGTCTGGATATATGCCCAGTAATGGGATTGCTGGATCATATGATAATTCTCTTTTTAGTTTTCTGAGGAACCTGCATACTGTTTTCCACAGTGGCTGCATCAACTTACATTCCCATATGGTAGTTCTGTTTTTAGTTTTATAAGGAACCTCCATACTGTTCTCCATAGTGGTCATACCAATTTGCATTCCCACCAACAGTGTAGGAGAGTTCCCTTTTCTCCACAGCCTCTCCAGCATTTATTGTTTGTAGATTTCTTGATTATGGCCATTCTGGCCCGTGTGAGGTGATAGCTCATTGTAGTTTTGATTTGCATTTCTCTGATAATTAGTGATGTTGAGCATCTTTTCATGTGCTTTTTGGCCATCTGTATGTCTTCTTTGGAGAAATCTCCACATTACCTCTTGTCTTTTTGATAATAGCCATTCTGACAGGTGTAAGGTAACATACTTTGAAGGTATCTTTTTCTCATTCACGATTTTCTTACGTCATGCACCAGTCATTTGAAAAAATACTGACCCATTAAGTTATGTGGCCCTTCCAAATACTGGCACATTTCGTAATAGTGGATCAAGTTTTCAAAAATTTTAATTTTCATTTGAAAACTTGAATTTTGTCATTGTCATCATATACTGTCAATTGTTTTCCTCGAGTGACAGACTCCATTCTTTTTCAAGAAAATATCTGCTAAAATTCCAAATGTGTATAGCCATAGTATGTCCATTGTTCTTTCAGGAAAAAATGGTGTTTCCTGAGACAAGCTGCTAGTTCAGCCCGCACCTCAATCACTCTAGTGCTTTTCCTGGAAGCATCAGTTCTACTTCAATATGTAGCCCAAGTGCTTTCTGCATACTTCACATTTCATTACAGAGAATATTTTTTAAACTGTACTCAAGGGTCAAGACTTAATAAAATTAAGTTCATTCATTTACGTATATGTTACTGAGACTAGAAGATCATGTGATGACGTGTTACTTATCTTATTTAAGACTCACAGTAACATTCACAAAGTAGATATCATTATTCCTGTTTTACAAATAAGAAAATTGAAACTCAGAAAGGTTAAATAATTTTCTAGATCAAGCAAGGACCAGGATTTAAAGATGCAAATCCAGATCTGCCTGATTTTAATCTTGTTCTTTTGCCACTACAACAAGTTATTTTCCTTCTAGTGAACTATTTTAGGTTTAAATAACAGCTACGAAGACTCAATGAGCACTTAATATATTCTAAAAACTGTTCTCAGAACTTTAAATGTATTGACTCATTTAATCCTGCCATCAGAGTCCATGTTAGCCCTATTTAGACAAGGAAACAGAGACACAGAGAGGTTACTTAGCTTTTAAGGACACAGAGCTAATAACTTCAGAGCTAGGATTTTAACCCAAGAAGACTGACTTCAAAACAATTTTGCTAAAATATCTCCTAATTAAAAACACTAATGAGAAAAACCTAAAATCATCTATCTATCTATCTATATATACACACATATATATTGTCATATATATGACTAGCATACTTGTAATTGTTTTTTTGAACTACTTAATACATGAAACAAATATTTTTGTCTATTTGCATATAAAATATCATGTGATAAAATGGTCTTGGTTTATTTGTTTCGTTTTCTCAAGGAGAGGCAAAAGCATGTGTGGAAGAACCTTCTTAAGTGTGTGGAAATTTAAGCAAGAAGTTAATTCACATAAGTCACTAAGAATAGAGTCCTAAAAGGAGCATAGTTCAGTTTACATTTCAGATTTTCAAGATCAGGATGTGGTGGCTGAGTCTGCAGATGGGAAAATGATGTGGTCTGTGTCATACTGAGCATATGACAGACACCCATCGAAGAGCACACCTGTTCCTGGAGAAGGCCAGGGCAGTGGAACAATCATTGGGTGTAACAATAGAACCATTTCCTTCACCATGTACCACCACAAGAATTAGTCATCTTGGGGTATATTTCCTTTTTCTAAAAATAATGGCTGTGGTATTGTTACTCAATCCGCTAGACTGGGTTTTTATGTTAACTCCCAAGACAAAAGCTCTTTTTCCTAAGTGGAACTCCATTTCTCCAGCCAATGGAAGACTCCTCATCTCAAGAGAAAGGTTATTCATTTTTACCTATGAAAAAGCATAAAAATGCAAACAGGCCGCGCCCCACTTGGTCCTTCCATGTGTGCTCAAGGAACTGCCTCCCTTGTCCCCTCCCCGTCACTTCCTGCGAACACTGCTGTCGGCTCTGACTCTACGTTCCTGCCACACTTCCATCTTTTCTCAGTCTCCCTTCCCCAAGTCCTGATTGCACCTTCTTGCCTTTCCCAGGTCAAATCAGGGTGGAGGGTCTCTGCAAGAAGAGAAGGGACTTTAGGGGCGGGGAAACCCTCCCTCAGGGGGCAGTAGCATCTACCAGCAAGAAAGTAGGGAAAAGAAGGTTGTGTTCTGTAACTAAGGACCCCAAACGCTTTAGCTGCCTCTCCTCCTTCTTTTTCTCCTCCCACTTGCCCTCTTCCCCCTAAGGGTTTCAGTCTCTGCTCATCACATGCAGAAGCTCCCTGGTGAGACAGATGAAAAAGGAAGAGACAACCAACCTGTCGTCTCCACAGGAACCTTCCTTTTCCCAGGCTCATTAACTCTCCCATGCCCACCGCAGCCACTCAGTTCCAAACCCAGTATGGGTTTCTCCTTCCTAGGGCTTCCCACTCCCCATTATAGGCTCTATTTTGCAACCCTAGAATTCCACTTTCTGCCCAGAAGGACTCCACTGAGAGCTTGGAACTGTCAGGATCCGCTGTCCTATTTAGAGCTGTCAGGAACCTCTGAGGACATTTCCCCTAGAAGTATTGCTACACCTAGTGGTTCTGATCTGTAGTTCTTTTAACGTAGACTCCACCTTCATTCCGCTTAAATAAGCTTTTCTGTGGTAGCCTGGGAACCTACCCACCTTTCTATCTTCTCATTATTTCTACTCATTATTTCTAGCTACTCAATATATTTTTTTAACACAGAGCCTGTCCTAAGAGCTATTTTAGCATTGTACAAAATAAAATCCCTACTTTTACACGAGAAAAATATTTTGATCCAACTTGAGTGCTGCCAATGGGGGTAAGCGGAAATCCCCAGCCCAAGAATTATAACGCAAGTCTAGCCTGGGCCCCTCAGAAGGTTGGCAGAAGACCTGTTCCCTCAGAAAGCAGGGAGCAGTTCCCAAGACTTCCCACTTCTAGGCAAAGAACAGAGGATCTGTGAGAAGTGGAAGCTCCAGCACTATACCAGGAAAGGTACTGAATGAAGGTTCTGGGCCCCTGAGAGAGCATTAAAAGAGTCTCAGGAGAGGGGAGGTTGCTTTCTTCTTGGCATCTGTCCCAGCTTTGATAAAGAAGTCACCTCAAGCAGAGCCACACAAAACAGGTACAGAGTGGCCTTGAGAATCCCCTCGAGGGGATTATATCAGGGATCATATCAGGGCAGCCCTGCCGAGCGGAGGAGGATTGCAAGAGGCAAAACCAGCTAGGACAGCAACTGGGATAGATAGGCCACGAGGATGTGCTATGAAGCATAAATTGGGGATTACAGCTAGGCAGAAATTTCTCCTTTACACATGCAAAGTAGAACAAAACCAGAGATTCTTTAAGATTTCAATAGTCCTTGCTCTTTTTTCTCCATAAATTTCTCTTTCCCTCCTATCTCTAGTCACTCACCTCAGCCACTCCCATTCTCCAGCAGCCTCTCTTCCAAGCTAGAACTGGACAACTTCTTGCCCACCATTCCCCGGCCTCTGGCCGGTTCCCTACTGCCCACTCCATAGTTCCTGTTGTCTGCCTAACCCCCATTCTCTGTGCCTCCTTGTATTAGCAGTTTGGAGTATCATTCAAAGGGCATCAGCTTCTCTTTATTGCTTACTTGTCTTAATTGGTCCTACTCAAAAAAAGTTATCTTTGACTTTAATAGTTCTTGCCACCTAGCAAAAGTATTGAAATTTGCAGTGAACTGAAATGTAATAGATCTCTAAGATCTGTTGTAAGTAAACAAGGTGCTGAATGATGTTTGGGGTGAGCTACCATTTGTCTGGGGGAAAAATATATATGTGTATATATACAGTTCTAAATACATACGTGTTATCTGGGAAGGTATGGAAGAAGCTATATACCCTTTGGTGACTTTTGCAATTGATATTATGTACATGAATTACCTTTTGTACAAAAGAGAGTAAATCTTTAAAAAATAAAAGTGTAGTGTATAAGAAAAGTTATTTTCTACTCAATTATGTTAGAAGCAAGATTGTTAAGAAAAATATTTATCTACATCAGCATAGCCACCGAAAATTAAGAGTGGCTATCTTTAGAAGATATTATATGGGAAGATTTTTCCTCCCTCTCCCTTTTTGCTTATTTGAGGTTTCTGTCTTACAATGGATATGTTTTGCTGTATTTGAAAAATAATAGAGTAGAAAATAAAATGAGCCCTGTGAGGGCAGGGAGTGAATGGGAAGTCTCGGTACTTTCCACTTAACTTTGTTGTGACCCTACATCCGCTCTAAAAAACAGTCTTTTAAAAACGACTGGAGGACTTCCCTGGTGGCGCAGTGGTTAAGAATCCGCCTGCCAATGCAGGGGACACGGGTTCGAGCCGTGGTCTGGGAAGATCCCACATGCCGTGGAGCCACTAATCCCATATACAACAACTACTGAGCCTGCACTCTAGAGCTCGCGAGCCACAACTACTGAGGCCGCGTGCCACAATTACTGAAGCCCGCGTGCCTAGAGCCTGTGATCCGCAACAAGAGAAGCCACCTCAGTGAGAAGCCTGCGCACCGCAATGAAGAGTAGGCCCTGCTCGCTGCAACTAGAGAAAGCCTGCGTGCAGCAACAAAAACCCAATGCAGCCAAAAGTAAATAAAATTTTTTAAAAAAGACTGGAATATTGCCATATATAAAAGACAAAATTATAGAAATTCAAGGAACAGGGGAAAAGCTAGGGAAAAACTATTTACAGAAATGTACATTAACATTTCCGTGTGTATTTTCCTAATAGCTGACCAGTTTGAAGCTAGAGCTATTTTCTTTCTTTTTTTTTTTTTTTTTGCGGTGCGCGGGCCTCTCACTCTTGTGGCCTCTCCCATTACGGAGCACAGGCTCTGGACGCACAGGCTCCGCGGCCATGGCTCACGGGCCCAGCCGCTCTGCGGCATGTGGGATCTTCCTGGACCGGGGCACGAACCCGTGTCCCCTGCATCGGCAGGCGGACTCTCAACCACTGCGCCACCAGGGAAGCCCTATTTTCTATTATTTATTCATTCAGTACTGTATACCGACTGCCTCGTTTGTTATTATAAATACGTACCCACAAGGCACAGCTTGTGTGTATCCAGACATCCTCAAACCTCTAAGAGATCCAAGACGTAAGAGCCCCCTCCTCAGGATAGTCTCAGCTCAGCATCACCTAGGACATCCCTTCCCAAGTCGCTAGTATACAGATATCTTCAGCCCACTGCCCAGAGTGGGACAAGTTCCAGTTTTAGGAACTGTGCCTCCTCCCCTCAAATGCACCTTGATCAAAGCACCTTGACCAAGAAATCAAGGATTCCAACAGAGCCCCTTCTTAGTCTTCTGAAATAACTTGTCACTCCCAGAACTAAGGCAACACTTGTCATTTCTGCATGCCTTCAACTGTGGCATTGTCATCTACCTCCTACATGCTATCTTTTCTTCTACATCATTCTTTCTTTATCTGTTCAGTCATTTGATCATTCACATTCTAAGTATTGTTTTTTACCTTATCCCCAGTGCTGGAGGGTAGGAGATAGCTCCTACCATCAAGCAACTTTCCCAGTTAGAGACTGCCAAGGTTGAGTCATAGTTTCAGCTCAGAATATCATACATACTTTAGTAGGAAAATTATTTTAAATGATGCTACTAGAGTAACTAGTTGTGGCCAGAAACGTTGAGGATGATTTAACAGGTGAATAAACACTGGAGCTGAGTCATGAAGAAGCAACCTCCAAGTACAATAGAAATTGGTAAAAGTATATTTCAAGGAGAGAGACCAGTATGAGTAAAGTTAAGGAGATCTAACAGCTGATGCACATTGAGGAAATAGTGAATAATTCACTGTACTTAGAGCACAGGGACCTAGAGGTTAGAGGGGAAGGATGAGGTTGGGGGTGAATGTGAAGGGAACAGAAGAAGAGCCAGGAAAGCAGGGGAGAGACCCCCACTGGGAAGGACCTAGCATGCCTTGTGAGCCATGACCCTGACCTTCACTTGAGCTGGCATTCAGGCTAAGCTGATACACTGATGAGTAAGAAAGGTCAGGAGGACTCTCTTTGTACAAATACACCTTTGGGTAATGAAAAGGACAGCTTGATATCTGTCCCAGATACAAGTTCCATGCTCCTGGACTCGTGACTTACCATTGGGAATATGGCATGCAGGCAGAAGCTGAGAAACTGGTTTTAAAAGGAAATGTTGACCCAGAGGCACAAGCAGGCCTGGGTCAATGCCCAGGAGATGAAATACAAGTGGGAGAGGGTAGATATTCTCCCCACTTCTGCATGTAAAAAGCACCTGGCTTTGGTATATTAAGGACTCTAGGGAACAAGATGGTATATTGATACCTTGAGGGTTTGTAGCATTAAGACCCTCAGAAGCAGCATAATTCTCATGGAGTGTGGCCGTCACCATCTGTGGTAGGGTGTCAACACCAACTTGAAGTGGCTTTGTGGGAAACATATCCACAAGAATACTGAAGAGGAAGAGCTTGAGATGACAAGTGATGAGCTTATGTGAGACCCCCAACCAAGACTCAGAACCTGGGTGTATGTTTAAGACTGTGGAAGGATGCTAGAGGCCTTGGCTATGCTGCAAAGGATGGGGCCCGTGCAATTTGAGGTACTGAGATAATGGATAGTGGAGCAGAGACAAGTCATCTCAGCTGAGGCCGCCTGAGCAACAGTCTGACCACTCTGAATAAGTGAAGATGTCCTAGACCACTCAGCCTCCAGCAGATCCTGACCAGAGAAGAGCAACTGCCCACCTGGTGCACAGAATCACAACAGATCAGAAATAATAAACGTTTGTTGCTTTAAACTACTAAGTGTTGACGTGGTTTGGTACACAGTAAAAACTGACTGATCAGGTCCCAAGATGAGAATTGGTGGGAAGGCTGCTTAAGTATGGTCGACAGCTTGGTCCAAGTCTCCAAATGTGGGAAGTATAAACCTGAATGACAAGGCTCCTTTGGAAGGATGGTGGAGGATTTGTATTGTGTCAACTCAGCGAAGCTGAAACTGTGTTTCCCAGAACTTCCTTCACTGCATAGTTCCACCTTAGCTGGGATCATGAGACATCCTGCACATCTTTCAGAAGGTGGAAGTAGAATAGGAGTCATTTTCTCCTTAATTCAGAAGGTCAGAGTGGGACGTGAGGTACTGTTGCAGCTCCTGCATGCGTCACCTATCTGCTGGATCACGTGCTTGGCGTGTGGCAGCAGGAGGGCCCAGAGCTCTTCCAGCTTCTGTCACATCCGCCTCCAGCTTCTCTGACTCCCAGGCCAAGTGTGTATGTAACTGTGCAAGAGGTACCAGCTTCTCCTTCGGGACACTCCATCATCAAGGTTGGTAGCTTAAAGGCTGTGAGGGACTGACAGTGGTTCCAGTCTACCTTCCTGGGTTCCAACTCAGCCTCACAGCTTCCAGCTTATTCTTGTTTCTCCTACTTCGTGTTTGTTTCCTTCCCAAATGCCTACCTGAAGCCTTCAGGCTACAGCATCAACAGCCTCATGTAGATTTCTAAAATTAGCTCCCACAATTGGATAAGGCCAAATCTTTACAATAAATGTATACTATATATAACGTATAACGTACAGATGGTGTATAATATGCAAATTATAATGTTCAAATTATAGTATACAAATCATATGTGTATGTGTGTGTATGTAAAAAATCTAGTAGTTCTGCTTCTCTGACTGACCAACACAGAGAGCCTAAAAACTCTGGCCAGCCAAGATAAGTAGAAGGAACTTCTAGTGGCCTCCTTCCACAAGGAGCTGAAAATACCATAACCCTCGGGTAGAAAAAACTGAGATACTCATCAGTGCATCAGAAGAGAGGAAATCAGAAACAGAGGACAGAAGCAGTGGTGATGCTGTACTATCTAGGGTCTCACTACTAAGGGACCCTTCAGCTAAATAGCTCCCAGCCTCTTCGAACTTCCCTAAGTAGACATTGAAGAGAGGAGGGTGTTCTAGAACAATGGAGGATTTGTTCAGACTGCAGCTGGATATCAGATGAAACAATCGACGTGAAGTCCTTATAAGATTTGCTGAGAGATGTTCAACTTCACTGTAATCAGAGAAATGTAAAATGGAACTAAAAAGTGATTCCATTTTTTCCCTTACACAGAGGGTCACAGATATCTATAAAAAATGTAATTACACAAACCCTCTGACTGGGCAGTTTTACTCTTACGTATTTATCATACAGATATCTTCACATGTATGTGAAATGATGTATGTATAAGGATATCCACTGCAGCATTTTTTTATTATAGCAAGAGACTGGAAATTGCTTAAGTGTTCCCCAGTAAGGAATTGGATATATAAATACGGTTCATCTATATAGCAGAGCATAATGCATCTATTTAAAAGGATGAAGCTGCTGTATGTGTGCTAATACAAAACAGTCTTCAAGATATATTAAGTGAAAAAAAGAGCTTGCATAATGTGTGTGTAGTATGCTTCCCTGTGTGTGTGTGTGTGTGTGTGTGTGTGTGTGTGTGTGTGTGTTTTATATGCTAGAATGCTAGAACATCTCTGGAAGAATTCACATGAAACTGGGAATTTTGGTTACCTCCAGAGAAAAGAATTAGGTGCCTAGGGCACTTTTTACGCTTTTGTACAATATCTCTATATTACTTATTCCCCTTCCCCCAAAACTTAATTTTAAAAATTCTTGCAGGCTTGTTCCAAATATCGCTTGTCAAGAGATGGCGCTTAACCTTTTTCTGATGGCAAGAATGGCCTGAAGAACAATAATGACAATTATACCTAAGATTAAGCAAGCTAAATCCCAGATTTCCCCTGCAACAGAGATTCTGCTTAGGAGCTATTAGGAACATGTATAGGTAAGAAAAATGCATAGACCCAGGGGGGATGCCAAAGAGTGAGATACCCCAGAGAATAAGAGCTTTAGTGTGATGAGTGTATGATCAGTTTTAGGGATGGCATAGTGGCATAGGGAGGAAGATTGTTAGGAACGAGGAAGATATTTCTGTGCAGAAACCAATGGGGTTAAGAATAGTTGGTGTGTATTAGGGAGAATGAGAGAGAGGTAATCAAATCCTCATAACAAAAGGAGTTTGAGGATGCCACAAATATAATCAGGCAAAACTCCAAATATTGATAATTATGTATATGGGATACATCAAAAAATAGAAGGACTTTCTGTTTTGTTTTTTCAGTAGTTTCTTTGTAACCAAGAGAAGTGACAGGAACAGGCCTGAAACAGGCTCCCCTTTAGGTAAAGGACAAGAAATACTCCGTGGGCTAGTGAATTCCTGATGCTAAGATCCAGCTATGCAGGTAGAGGTAGAAAAGGCATGCCTCTTGGTATACAACCTGGACAGGCCCTCCAAAACCCCTTTAAAATCCTGATGGTGGGCAACTGGGTGCATGAGCACCCAGATACCAATTGCCCTTTCTACTCAACCCAATAACCAGACAAAATATCCTAGTCATGAATGGCATTTTACAAGCATATGCATTTGAAATTTTGTTTGAATCCCTTGAAAATCGAGTAATCTCTCTTCACAAGCTGCAAAGTCTGTTCTTTTTAGGTGTTTAATAAGTTTTATTTGACAGTTGATAAATAACTTGTTTTAGATGTCAGAAATAATGATCTCATATTTATTTACAATTTTTACTTGTTTATTTCCAATATTTAAAAGTGCTTTCATAAATGCTTTGGTTGCCAGACAAACACAACTGTTTTGTTCTCAAATGTTTTTTCTCTGTGATAAATGTAGAGTGAATGTTATTAGCTAATTATTACCTACTTGTACCTAATTTTGAAGGTATAAAGTGGCTTACCCAAAAGTCACACTGTCGGTCTATAGCTGGTTTCTATATTTGGTAATTTTTAAATTTGTCATCATCCTGTAAAAACATATGTACTCAACTGAAATATATTGGAAACTGAATTAGTTGGTATGCTAGTCAGGGTTCTCCAGATAAACAGAATAAATAGAGACAGAGAGAGAGAATTTCTGCATATTTTAAGGAATTTCCTCATACGATTGCAGGGGCTAGAAAGTCCTAAATCTGCAGGGAAAACTCACAGGCTGGAGAATCCAGCAAAAAGTTAATGTCTTGAGTCCAAAAGCCGTCTGGAGGCAGAATTCCTTCCTCTCAGGTGGACCTCACTCTTTTCTCTTAAGGCCCTCAACTGATTGGATGAGGCCCACCCACATTATGGAGAGTAATCTGCTTCACTCAAAGTCTACTTATTTAAATGTTTATTTCATCTGAAAAATACCTTTACAGCACCATCTAAAGTGGTATTTGGCCAAGCAGCTGGGCACCATAGCCTAGTCAAAGTGACACATAAAATCAACCGTCAACAGGATTTGGAATGGCTGTGTGTGACTCATATCCGAAATTAACAATGACTTAAGCAAGATAGCTTTCAAGTGAGCAGTCAAATGCAGCAGTCCAGAGCTCATATAGTGACTCTACAATCATTAAGGGTCCAAGCCCATTAGAGTTTGTTGCTCCACTATCCTCAATACATAGCTTCTGCCTCATGTCAAAGATGACTGCTTTAGCCTCAACTATCATAATTTCGTTCAAGTTTGTGGAAGAGGGGGAAACGGAGGGGAAGAGCATCCACCTCACTTTAAAGACACTTTTGGGGAAGTTTCACATGTATTACACACATGGTCTAGAATTGAGTTACATAAGCACAGTTACAGTGGAGGCTGAGAAATATTTTTATTTGGGTATTTATTTATCTGGCTAAAATTCAGGGAATCAGAACTTTGAACTTCATGGAAGAAAAAGAATGGATAGATATTGGGAAGAGGCCTACCAAGTACAGATTACTACACTGAACAACTGAAGGGATGCTGTTTCAATCATGGTCTACACCATAGATTATTCAGTCTACCCATATGTGAATGTGAAATAGTGAGTAGCACATAAAAGTAGACTTAGTCTATGTTTGGTTGAAAGGACTATACGAATCAAGGGGCACCAGTCATATCACAGTATGCCATGGGTCTTTCTTAATTTCTACTCTACTCAGTGTGAAGGTAAGTGATGACCACGTGAAAGTAGGCACTGCATGTATGGTGGGGTGCGATGCACAACTGAAGGAGGGCCATTTATATTCTACTCTATTCCACAGATCTTTCTGGACTCTATATGCTCAGTGTGGAGGTAAGAGATGGCCACATAAAAGAAGACTTATCCTATATTCAGTGTGAGCACTGCACACCCAGAGGATGCCATTCACATCACAGTCCACGCCAGGTTTCTTTCAGGACTCCTAGTATGCTCAAAGTGGAGGTAAGTACTCATAGATGCACTGTGCAACTCAATTGGTATCATTTACATTCCAGTATATATCATGTAAGTTTCTGGACTCCTCATATGGTCAATGTGGCGTTAGTAATGATCTCATCAAATGTGGGTGCACTCCACAACTTAAGGGGTTCTATTCACATTACGGTCTATGCCATGAGTCTTTCTGGATTTCTCATATGTTCAATGTGGAAGTGTTGGCCATATGGAGTTAGATTGTGCCATGTATATTGGGTGCACTGCAAAATACAAGTGGTGCCACTCATATCCTAGTCTGTGCCACGGATCTTTCTAGTCTCCTCATATGCTCTCAGTATGGAGGTAAATCATGGCCACATGAAAACAAATTTATCCTTGTACATTTGGACACAGTGTATGACTAAAGAATTGCCATTCGCTGTCCAGTAAATTCCATAGTTATTTCTGGACTGCTCATATGCTAATGTGGAGGTAAGTGATGATCATGTGAGTTTAGACTTATTTCACTTACAGTTGGATATACTGTACAACTCAAGGACTGACAGCCACATTCTAGTATATGTCACAGATCTTTGTGGATTGTTCATGTAGTTAATGTTGAGGTTAATGATGGCCTTATGAAATTAGGCTTTTTGCATATACTGTTGAGTGCACTGCACAAGTTAAGCAGTGCCAATCACATGATGAGCTCTGAACCCATAGGCTTAATGGGGGGGGGTAAATGCCACATCCAAATAGATTTACTGTGTGTAAATTTTGGTGCACTACAAAACGTAAAGATGTCAGCCACATCCTAATTTGTGACATAGATCTTTCTGGACTCCTCATATGCTCAGTGAAGAAGTAAATGATTTCCACAGTAAAGAAGGATTATGCAAAATGCAAATCAAAACCACAATGACATATCACCTTACATCTGTTAGAATGGCTGTTATCAAAAGACAAGAAAAATAAGTATTGGCAAAGATGTGGAGAAAAGGGAACCCTTGTGCACTTGGTAGGAATATAAATTGATGCAGCCATGAATTTCCTTAGAAAATTAAAAATATAACTACCATATGATCCAGCAATTCCACTTCTGGGTATTTATCTAAAGTACTTCTAGGTACTAATTCGAAAACATACACGCACCCGTGTGTTCACTGCAGCATTTTTTTTAACAATAGCCAAGATGTGGAAACTATCTGAATGCCCATCACTGAATGGATAAAGGAAATGTGATATATGTATACAGTGGCATATTATTAAGCCATGAAAAAGAATGGAGTCTTGAAATGGCATGGATGGACCTCAAGGGCTAAGTGAAAATAAATAAGACAGAAAAAGATAAACATCATATGATCTCACTTGTATGTAGAATTTAAAAAATTAATCTCATGAGTATAGAGAACAGACCAGTGGTTGTCTGAGATGGGGATAGGCATGGGGGTGCGCAAAATGGGTGAAGGGAGTCAAACGGTGCAAAGTTCCACTTTTAAAAAAATTTTATTTATTTATTTTTGGCTGTGTTGGGTCTTCATTGCTGCGCATGGCCTTTGTCTAGTTGCGGCAAATGGGGGCTACTCTTCATTGTGGTGCATGTGCTTCTCATGGCAGTGGCTTCTCTTGTTGTGGAGCACAGGCTCTAGGCGTACGGGCTTCAGTAGTTGTGGCACATGGGCTCAGTAGTTGTGGCTCGTGGGCTCTAGAGTGCAGGCTCAGTAGTTGTGGTGCACGGGCTTAGTTGCTCCGTGGCATGTGGGATCTTCCTGGACCAGGGATCAAACCCCTGTCCCTTGCACTGGCAGGCGGATTCTCAACCACTGTGCCACCAGGGAAGCCCTACTCGTCATTCTTGACTCCACACATGCTCAGTGTAGAGGTAGGTGATTGCCATATTAAAGTATATTTATTCCATGTACATTTGGGGCACTGTACAACTAAAGGAGTGCAATTAACATGCTAATGTTAGCCATGAATCTTTCATGATACTTTGTGTATTCAGTGTGGTAGTAAGTGGTGACTACATGAAGGTAGAAAAAAAATCCACATACAGACGAGTGAACTGCACAACTCTAAGAGTGCCAATCACATCCCAGTCTATGCTATGGTTCATTCTGGATTTCTCCATGCTCAGTGTGGAGGTTAGTGAAGGACACGTGAAAGTAGACGTATTCTGTGTCCTGTTGAGTGCACTGCACAACTCTATGGAGGCGGTTTACTTCACAGTCTAGACCATATATCTTTCTGGGTTACTTATATCCTCAGTGTAGTGGTAATTAATGGGCACATGGAGGTGGATTTATTCCATGCTCAGTC
The DNA here is from genome assembly GCF_003676395.1 of Aethalodelphis obliquidens. Classification (NCBI taxonomy): domain Eukaryota; kingdom Metazoa; phylum Chordata; class Mammalia; order Artiodactyla; family Delphinidae; genus Aethalodelphis; species Aethalodelphis obliquidens. The sequence goes on from NW_020838042.1 coordinate 320,348, forward strand.
AGGTGCACTGCATAACTCAATGAGTGCCATTCCCATCACATTCTAAATCATAAATTTTCTGGATTCCTCATATGCTCAATGTAGAAATAAATGAGAGTCCTGTGAATGTAGACTTATCTCATGTGTGCTTGGGTAGGCTACACAGCTCAAGGAAAGCCATTACCATCAGTCTATATCATGGAATTTTCTGGACTCCACATATGCTCATGTGGAGGTAAGTGATGGCCTCGTGAAAGTAGGTTTACACCATATATGGTTGTGTGCATTGAGCAACACTAGCATGAACCTGAGTACACGACTCCAGTGGCATAAATCACATTGTCATCTCTATCCTGTATTTCTGGGCTTAAGAAGAAATACCAGATAAATAAGTATATAGAAAAATGGTAACACTCCAATTTTTTACCAGATTTGTAGAATAAATGTTTTCCATATGAAAACATTTCAGAAATTTCCAAATAATTTAATCCCTTATGAATTAAAATCACAGGTGTTGCTATGTTTGATGGAAATTATTCTAAATAAATTACTAATTCCTTTAACAGACAGCCTTAAATGTAAATTGTTTTTGATGAATTGGTATCATCATAGTAATCATGTGTCATTACTCTGTGCTGTAAAAGGATGTCCTTGGGGGTTACTAACCAAACCTCAAATAATGGTTTGGAGGCTCTCTCCTGTCAGCTCTCTGTAGTCTCCTTTTTCCACCTCTCCAACCTGAAGTTAGTTCAGATTGGCAATCCATTTGTCATGTAGTCTTTGCAATCCTTTCCATCCTTTCTGTTTCAGGATTCTACTCTGTAAAATGATCGGATACTCTCTCAAATGTGCCTTTCCACCCTTGGTCTCTATGAGAAGACCCTTCTCTGTCTGCAAAGTTTTCTCCCCTTCACTTCAGGGACCAAGTACATACTTATTACCGAGCTTGCTCCTGTCACATACAAACCCACTTCTCTCTGTCCTGTGTGCCTTGTCTGAACCCCCTTCACTTGCCAGGTAGTTAGGCTGTTTTTGCACTACTGGTGAATGGATGTGGTAGATTGTTTGCAAAGATGACCGCGAAATTTACTCCTACCCCTGAATGCATACCTTTTGCAATGTAACTCTTGACATACTTTTTGCAATGTAGCTGTTCCTTCCATCAAGAGGTGGAGTTTATTTTCTCACCCCTTGAATCTGGGATGGACTTATGACTTGCTTTAGGCAATAGAATACAGCAGAAATTATGCCACGCCAGTTCCAAGCTAGCCCTCAGGAGACTTGAAGCTTCTGTTCTCACCTCTTGGGATGCTGAAGCAGACATGTGGGGAATCCCAGGCTAACTTCTTTGATGATGAGGTCCAAGGGAAAGCAAGGCCCAGTTGACAGCCACTGTCAACTACTAGAAATGTGAATGAGACTGTGTGAGACCATCCAGCCATAGGCAACCCCCAGATGACTAGCCGCATGCACGACCAAAAGCAAGAACAGCAAAAGAATTATCCAGCTGATCCAGATTGCTGACACAAGCCCAAGTTGCTGACACACCAAATAGTGAGGAAATAAAATGGTCATGGTTTTAAATGAACATACTCCACTTTAAGGGTGGTTTGTTATACAGGAAAACTTACACACTGGATTTACCGGCTGAGTTGCACCATTGATCTTGGGGCCTCATCTCAATAATTTCAGCAAATACTTTTCAGCATCTATTCTTCTTTAGGCCCTGTGCTAGGCATGGGAAAAGAGCTGGAGGTCCCTAGGGTCAGGGATCTCCTGGTGTCATGTGGAAGTAAGATCCTAAACAGGTAATAACAATTATGACAAATGTAAGAAAAGAAGAAATACAGGTGATTTGGAGTGGATAATGAGAGGGAACCTGACCTAATCCTGATCAGGCAGGGCCTCCCCAGGAAATGACTTTTCAGCTGAGACTAGAATAAGATGCAGTTTGCCAGGCTGAGACTTGGGAGTGAAGAAACTGAGCAGGAATAACTACATGTTTATAGGCTCAGAGTTGAGAGGAAATACGGTGTGTTCGAGGAATGAACAAAGCCCATGTTGGATGGGGCCTCAAGAGGAAACAAAGGAGACTGTGGTTTAAGACAAAATCATCCTCAGAGGACCAAGGTCACCAAATCCCAGTAACCTACTTCCATTTGTTATTTTCTCAGGAAAATCAGAAATTTTCATCTATTTGAAAATACAAAGATGACCACAAAACACTCCCTTGAAAACATTCCCAGTGTTCTGGTTTTAATCTGAGGCAAAAATATAATTTCTGAAGCCCTCGCCGTGTGTTAGGCACACTACTAAGCCCTTTACATGTTTTTATGTCTTTTATTCATTTTCATGGCCCCATGAATTAGATACTAGTCATATTCCATTTATAAAAAATGAGGAAACTGAGGCAAAATTACACAGCTGGTAAGTAATAAAGCCAAGATTTAGGGCTTCCCCAGTGGCGCAGTGGTTAAGAATCTGCCTGCCAATGCAGGGGACACGGGTTCGAGCCCTGGTCTGGGATGATCCCACACGCCATGGAGCAACTAAGCCCGTGCGCCACAACTACTGAGCCTGCGTGCCACAACTACTGAGCCCATGTGGCTAGAGCCCGTGCTCTGCAACAAGAGAAGCCACCGCAATGAGAAGCCCGCGCACTGCAACGACGAGGAGCCCCCGCTCGCCGCAAATAGAGAAAAACTCGCGCGCAGCAACGAAGACCCAACGCAGCCAAAAATAAATAAATAAAATAAATTAATTTATTTTTTTTAAAAAGCCAAGATTTAAATTTAGGTCAATCTGAAACTAGAGCTCAAAGTATGCTCTCTTGTTAATACCGCTTTAAACTATGTTGTCTTTCTACTAATGGTCTTTTGAGCAGAGAAATTTAGCTGCTCCACAAATATTAAGTGTTGAAGAAATGGGAAGTCCATTGAAGGAAAATATGAGTCATAAGATCTCAGACTGACATAGGCAACTGTCATGCATATAAACTGCTGTATTAATTAATGTGCTCTGGTAGCTGAGATTTCATTCCATTCAAAGGAGATGAAATTTAAAATAAAAAACAATGATTGTTGCCTACACCTGGATCTGTACCCAATAAAATGATCAAGTATGACTGAAGCACAAAGAGTTCACATACCTCTCAGAAGGAGCTCGTTTACATCGTAAAAAGTGAGTTGCTACAGACATTGAAAGAGATGTGTCTAGAGGAAAGCATCATAGTAGTGGCTTGTTCCTACTGGGCCTGGGTCTTCAAGCAGATCCTGATATGGTATATCAAGGCCTTTTTAAAAGCACCGTTATGTGAATTAATCAATAGATCACTGAAAAGTTAAAGTCCCTAGGAAACTAAAAGGAATACTCTAGGACAGTGGCCCCACAGCTAAATTAGGCCAATATAATTCTTTAAGTTCTAGCTTTTAGGCCACTCTAATTTGTCTATAAATGCAGTATCGAATTGCTGACAAGTTAAGGAGACATGGTCTTCACCCACAAGCTTCTGTTTATAAACACCGAGTATGTCTGGAACCACTTCTTTTGCTAGCGAGGTTTAATTCTGCCTTGCAATTTAAGGAGAAGTAAGAATTGTAATAGTTGGAATGTATTCTCAAAGCTGAAGTATTCCTGAACTTGTGGGACAATCAGTAACAAGTATACCTATCTTAAAAGTTGTGGATGAGCAATTCTATGAATATTGAATGTCTTTTTAACCCGTAAGAAGACACCAGCATTGATTTTTGGAGGGCCTAGGTTCAATTTAAAGGATTTCAGCATGAGGTACACCAATTGTTATAAAGGTATTTTTTCTTATTTTACTTTCACTGTGTTTCCCCATTCCTGTGTGTGTGTGTGTGTGTGTGTATACATACCAACAACACCCTCTCTTAGAATAGAAATATAAATAAATAATATCAATGAAAGAAGTGTTATTTCTGCTTTCCCTATAAAATATGTTTAATTTGTTGTTCCAGTAAAAGAGTTAGCAAAACTGTCAAAGTCTGACTTCCTCAAACCTGAAGATGTCTCCTCCTGAGCATTGAATTTCCATTTCCATTTCCATTTACTCTCTTCCTGAGTGTTTTCTGTCATTTCTTAATATGGAAAAATACCCCTTATTTTGGCTTGTAATCAAAAAGAGGTATTTTTTTAATCACAATTCCTTCAAAGTTTATGTTAATAATGCAGCATTTGGACTTCTGCTTCTAGCCAAGATGGAGTAACAAGGTCTAGATTTACAAGGACAGAGTTAGGAAACAACAATTTTCAAAACACTGGACATTAGGTAATGAAGAACAATAATCCCTGAGACAGGAAACATACTAGGTAACCTCTATGATTGCCCCAGAAAATTGAATCCAACAATATATAAAAAGGATAACACATCATGATCAAGTGGGGTTCACCCAAGAATGCAAGGTTGGTTTAACATTCAAAAATTAATCAGTAAAAACTCTCAACAAATTAGGAATAGAAGGGAATATCCACAACCTAATAAAATGCATCTAAGAGAAACCTACAGCTAACCTCATAGTTAATGGTGAACAGTAAAAAACTAAAAGCTTTTCTTCTAAGATCAGGAACAAGGCAAGGATATCCACTCTCACCAGTTCTATTCAAAATTGTATTGGAGGTTGTAGCCAGTGCAAGAGGGAAAGAAAAAGAAAATGAAAGGCATCCACATTGGATGGGAAGAATAAAACTGTCTTTATTCAAAAATAAAGTACTTTTCTCTGTAAAAAAAAAAAAAAAAAGCATATAGAATTACAAGGTACACTAATAAGTGAGTTTAGCAAGTTGCATAATACAAGCTCAATACACAAAAATCACTTGTACTTCTATATACTAGCAATGAAAAATTAAATATTGGACTTCCCTGATAGCGCAATGGTTAGGAATCCACCTGCCATTTCAGGGGACATGGGTTCGAGCCCTGGTCTGGGAAGATCCCACATGCCGTGGAGCAACTAAGCCCATGCACCACAACTACTGAGCCTGCACTCCAGAGCCTGCACGCCACAACTACGGAAGCCCACGTGCCAGAACTACTGAAGCCCACGTACCTAGAGCCCGTGCTCCACAACAAGAGAAGCCATCGCAATGAGAAGCCCGTGCACTGCAACGAAGAGTAGCCCCCGCTCGTCACAACTAGAGAAAGCCCGTGCACAGCAACAAAGACCCAGTGTAGCCAAAAATAAATAAATAAATAAAATTAATTAAAAATTAAAAGTTTTTTTTAAATGTTTAAAAAAAGAAAAATTAAAAATTGAAATTATAAAAATAATATCTATAGGGGCAACTATACAAAATACCTAGGAATGAATCTGACCAAAAAATGTCTGATACCAGTCCATGGAAAACTACAAAAATGCAAAAACATTGCTGAGAGAAATTAAAGATGACCTAAATAAAAGGAGAGATATGCCATGTTCATGGCTTGGAAGACTCAGTATTCTGAAGATGTCAATTCAAAGCAACCCAATTAAAATTCCAGCATGATTATTTGTAAATCTTAACAAGATAATTCTAAAACGTACATGGAAATGCAAATAACCTAGAATACCCAAAACAACTTTCAAAAACAGGAGAAAAGTTGGAGGACTTATAATCACTTGACCTCAAGAGTTACTATAAAATTGCAGTTGGTATTAGTGTAAAGATTCATAAATAGATCAATTGATCAGAATAGGGAATCCTAAACAGACCCACACCCACACGGTCTATTGATTTTTGACAAAGGTGCAATGACAATTCAACACAGAAAGATGAGTTTATTCAACACATTGTGCTGGAACAGTTGGATATCCATGTGTTAAAAAAGTAAACGTCAATCCATACCTCACATCATATACAAAAATGAACTAAAAATGGATAAGATACATAAATGTAAAACCGATAACCATAAATTGTCTAGAAAACCATGAAAGAAAATCTCTGTGACATTGAGTTAGGCAATGATTTCTTATATATGACGCTAAAACCATGGTATATAAAAGAAATGATAAATTAGACTTCAACAAAATTAAGAACTTCTGCTCTTCAAAAAAAATAGTGTTAAGAGAATAAAAAGACAAGCCACATATTGGGAGAAAATATATGCAAATTACATATATGATAAACAGTATTCAGAATATATAAAGAACTCTCAAATCTCAATAATATGAAAACAACCCAATTTAAAAATCGGCAAAAAACTTGAATAGATACTGCACCAAAGAAGATAAATGGATGTCAAACAAGCACATAAACAGATGATCAACATCATTAGCTCAATGAAATGCAAGTTAAAATTATAATGAGCTACTACTACACACCTATTAGAATGTCTAAAATTAAAATGACCATACCAAGTTTTGGTGAGGATGTGGAGCAGCTAGAGCTTTCACACATTTCTGGTGGAAATGTAAAATGGTACAGTCACTTCAGAAGACATTTTTACAGTTTATCAAATAGTTAAACATACACCAACCATATAATTCAACTATTTCATTTCTAGTTGTTTGCCCAATGAAAGAGGAATAAAAGCATATATCCACACAAAGACTTGTATATAGACGTCATACTTTACAGTTATACTGGTAATAACCAAAAACTAGAAATATCCTAGATGTCCATCAACAAGTGAATGAATTAAAAGATTGTCATGTATCATGCAATGGAATATTACTAAACAATAAAAAGGAATGCACTAGTGATACGTACAACAACCTGGATGAATCTCAAAGTAATTTTTCTGTGTTTAAAAAAAGCCAAACAGAAATGAGTACACACCGTATGATTCCATTTACATAAAACTCTAAAATATACAACCTAATCAATAGCAACAAAAAATACATCAGTGAGTGCCTGGAGAGATAAGATGGAGGGTCCAGGAGAGAAGAATTACAAAGGGGCATGAAGAAGCTTTTGGGAGTAAAATGTTCATTATCTTGATTGTGGTGATGAATTCATGAGTGTGTACCTATGTCAGAACACATCAAATTGTACACTTTAAGTATGTGAACTTCATTACATGTCAGTTATAGCTCAATAAAGCCATTAAAAATAACAAAATTTTTCTTCTGCAGTAAATTAGCTTGTATTCTAAAAGATGTTCAGTTGCATTTGGTGCTTTGGCATCAGTGCAAAAGACTCAGAAGTAATGAACAGAATGAGAGACATGGTCAAAGACCAGCTGCCTTGTGGGTTAAAAGAATGTAAAAATAACTTCAACCAACTGAAAAGTTAGTACGAAAAGGGGAAGCAGTTTTAGAAATAAATGGTAATCATTCCTCATTTTATAAATTATTTCTAAATATATTTTGTTAGTAGCCTGTTTTATTCCTTAAGTTGAAATTTTTTTAATTTAAAATTTAAAAGATACATAAACACACACACAACATTTCAAGGAGGAAAGAGATTGCAGTCATTGTGACCAGTTATTATCAAATAATGTGGCATGCTTTGTAATGTAAAGTAAAGCTGAGAGAAGGCAAATGTTCTTTTAAGGTAATAAAACAGAAGTGTTACTTCCCAATAAATAAAGGTCCAGTATGTATTAGAGAGAAAACTGGATTTCTCTTATAGGCCTTTGTCTTTTGTCTCTTATAGACAGACTTTTGGGAGAAAATTAATTTTTGTGAAGGCAGGATGTGTTTGATTTTAAATTCTTTAGCAGATCAGCTAGAGCTCATCATTCTTCATGTCCCCCTTGTCTATGACCCTGTTCCAACAATAGAGACCACCAGAGTCTGAGTTTATCTGCCTTAGAGCAGTGGTAACTAGAAGGAAAAGAAGGGCATATTGAAATTAGGGGTACCTCAAGCTACAAGATCTGCAAAGCTCCAGAAGAGACTAATGGGTGCTGTGACTTAATTATTTCTACTGGGGAATTTGGCAAATACTTAGGGCAAGGCCTATCTCCTGCCCTACGCTTTACACCAAAGGAGAAGAATAAAGAGAGAGAAATGGTTTGGGAAACATACCAGTCTGAGTCAAATCAGGAAAGAAGAAGCACACAGAGGAAGTTTGATATAAAGAATTATTAATGAGAAGTGACATCAGTAAGATAGGAGAATAGGAGATCCCAGCCCTCATATCAATACATGCATCATGGAAATCCCAGAAAGAGAAGAAGAAGAGAAAGGGGCAGAAAGCTTATTAAAGGAAATAATGACTGAAAACTTCCCAAATCTGGGGAGGAAAATGGACATCCAGATTCATGAAACCCAAAGGATTCGAACAGGTTGAACCTAAAGAGGTCTATACCACTACACATTGTAATTACAGGCACACCTTATTTTATTGTGCTTAGCTTTATTGTGCTTCACAGACATTGCTTTTTTTTTTTTTTTTTTTTAACAACTTGAAGTTTTGTGGCAACCCTGCATAGAGCAAGTCTACCAGTGCCATTTTTCAACAGCATTTCCTCACTTTGTGTCTCTGTATCACATTTTGGTCATTGTCACAATATTTCAAACTTTATTATTTTATTTGTTATGGTGATCTGTGATCAGTGTTCTTTGATGTTACTATTGCAAAAAGATTACAACTTGCTGAAGGCTCAGATGATGGTTTTAGCAATAAGGTGTTTTTAATTAAGGTGTGTACTTTTTTTTAGACATAATGCTATTGTACACTTAACAGATACAGTATAGTGTAAACATAACTTTTTTTTTTTTTTTTGGCCACACCGTGTGGCTTGTGGGATCTTAGTTCCCTGACCAGGGGTTGAACCCATGCCCCCTGCAGTGGATGCGTGGAGTTGTAACCACTGAACCACCAGGGAATTCCCGTAACTTTTCTTTAAATTGACATATAGTTGATTTACAATGTTGTGTTAATTTATGGTGTATAGCAAAGTGATTCAGATATATATGTCTGTGTGTGTGTGTGTGTGTGTGTGTGTATTCTTTTCCATTATGGTTTATCGCAGGCTATTGAATAGAGTTCCCTGTGCTATACAGTAGTACCTTGTTGTTTATCTATTTTATGTACAGTAGCTTGTATCTGCTAATCCTAAACTCCTAATTTATCCCTCCTCCCCTTTCCTCTTTGGTAACCGTAAGTTTGTTTTCTATGTCTGTGAGTCTGTTTCTGTTTTGTAAATAAGTTCATTTGTATCATGTTTTAGATTTTACATATAAGTAATATCATATGGTATTTGTATTTCTCTTTCTGACTTCATTTAGTATAATAACCTCTAGGTCCATCCATATTGCTGCAAATGATATTATTTCATTCTTTTTTACGGTTGAGTAGTATTCCATTGTGTGTGTGTGTGTGCGTGCACGCGCACGTGCACACATACACCACATTTTCTTTATTTATTCATCTGTTGATGGGCATTTAGGTTGCTTCATGTCTTGGCTATTGTAAATAGTGCTGCTACTAACACTGGGGTGTGCATATATCTTTTCGAATGAGAGTTTTCTCCAGATATTTACCCAGGAGTGGTATTACTGGCAACTCTATTTTTAGCTTTTTAAGGAAAGTCCTTAACTCTTTTCCATAGTGGCTACACCTATTTACAATCCCACCAACAGTATAGGAGGGTTCCCTTTTCTCCACCCCCTCTCCAGCATTTGTTATTTGTAGACTTTTTAATGATGGCCATTCTGACCGGTGTGAGGTGATACCTCATTGTAGTTTTGGTTTGCATTTCTCTAATAATTAGCGATGTTGAGCATTTTTTCATGTGCCTCTTGGCCATCTGTATGTCTTCTTTAGAGAAATGTCTATTTAGGTCTTCTGCCCATTTTTGGATTGGGTTGTTTTTTTGATATTGAGTCATATGAGCTGTTTGTATATTTTGGAAATTAAGCCCTTGTCAGTCGCATCATTTGCAAATATTTTCTCCCCATCCATAGGTTGTCTTTTCATTTTGTTGATGGTTTCCTTCGCTGTACTAAAGCTTTGAAGGTGGATTAGGTCCCATTTGTTTACTTTTGCTCTTATTTCTGTTGCCTTGGGAGACTGACCTAAGGAAACATTGATATGATTTCTTTCGGAGAATGTTTTGTCTATGTTCTCTTCTAAGAGTTTTATGGTATCATGTCTTATATTTAAGTCTTTAAGCCATTTTGAGTTTATTTTTGTGTATGGTGTGAGGGTGTGTTCTAATTTCATTGATTTATATGTAGCTGTCCAGTTTTCCCAGCACCCCTTGCTTAAGACACTATCTTTTCTCCATTGTATATTCTTGCCTCCTTTGTCAAAAATTAATTGACCATAGGTGTGTGGGTTTATTTCTGTACTCTCTATTCTGTTCCATTGATCCATATGTCTGTTTTTGTGCTAATACCACACTGTTTTGATTACTGCAGCTTTCTAGTATTGTCTGAAGTCTGGGAGGGTTATGCCTCCTACTTTGTTCTTTTTCCTCAGTATTGCTTTGGCAATTCTGGGTCTTTTATGGTTCCAGAGAAATTTTAGGATTATTTGTTCTAGTTCTGTGAAAAAAGTCAGGGGTAATTTGATAGGAATCACATTAAATCTGTAGATTGTTTTGGGTAGCATGACCATTTTAACAATATTAATTCTTCCAATCCAAGAGCATGGGCTATCTTTCCACTTCCTTGAATCATCTTCAGTTTCCTTTATCAATATTTTATAGTTCTCAGCATATAAGTCTTTCACCTCCTTGTTCAGGTTTATTCCTAAGTAGTTTATTATTTTTTGAAGTGATTTTAAAAGGGATTGGTTTTTTTTTTTACATTACCTTTCTGATATCTCATTGTTAGTGTAAAGAAATGCAACAGATTTCTGTATGTTAATCTTGTATCCTGCTACCTTGCTGAATTTGTTTATCAGTTCTAGTTGGTTTTGTGTGTAACTGTAACTTTTGTATGTACTGGGAAAGTAAAAAGTGTGTGACTTGCTTTATTGTGATATTCAATTTATTGTGGTGCTCTGGAATCAAACCCACAGTATCTCCAAGGTATGCCAATAAACTGTCAAAAGTTAGAGATAAAGAGGATCTTGAAAGCAGCAAGAGAAAAGTAACTCATTACATGCAAGGGGACTCCCATAAAACTAGCAGTAGATTTCTCAGCAGAAACCTTGCAGTCCAGGAAAGAGTGGGATTATATATTCAAAGTGCTCAAAGAAAATAACTACAAACCAGTAATACTAACTGTGCCTGACAAAACTGTCCTTTAAAAGTCAAGGAAAGAGGAACTTCCCTGGTGGTTCAGTGGGTAAGACTCTGCGCTCCCAATGCAGGAGGTCCGGGTTTGATTCCTGGTCGAGGAACTAGATCCCACATGCATGCCACAGCTATGAGCCTGCATGCCACAACTGAGACCCAGCACAGACTAAATAAATAAATAAGTAAATATTTTTTTGAAAGTCAAGGAAAGATAAAACTTTCCAGACAAACAAAAACAGAGAATTCTTCACCACTAGACATGCTTTACAAGAAGTGCTAAAGGGAGTCCTTCAAATTGAAATGAAAGGACACTGAACAACAACACAAAAGCATATAAATGTATAAATCTCACTGGTAAAAGTGGATATATAGGCAAATATAGAATAATGTAATACTGTAATAGTGGTGCATAGAACACATTTAACCCTGGTGTTAAAAGACAAAGGCATTAAGAATAAACATAAGCACAAAAATTTGTTAGTAGATACATGATATAAAAAGAAGTAAATACTGGTATTAATAACATAAAGGAGGTAGAACTAATATGTAGAAATGTCATATGCAATTGAAGTTAAGTTATTAATTTAAAATAAGAGTAGTATAACTATAAGAAGTTCTATTCAAGCCTCACGATAACCACACAAAAAAACTACAGTAGAAGTAAAAAAGATGATCAAAAATAATCAAAATGTATTACTACAAAGAAAATCAAATCACAAAGGAAGACAGCAAAAGAGGAAGAGAGGAACAAAAGCACTACAAAGCAGAAAGAAAATAATGGAAAAAACGGCAATAGTAAGTCATACCTGTCAATAATTACTTTAAATATAAATAGATTAAAGCCATTAATCAAAAGATACAGAGTGATTGAATGTATAAAGAAAAAACCTATCTGTCTGCAGGACTCTCAACCACTGCGCCACCAGGGAAGCCCGAGCTAGTTTCTTTTTAAAAAATAAACAAAAGTGACAAACCTTTAGCTAGACTAACTAAAAAAAGAGAGAGAGAAGACACAATCAGAAATGAAAGAGGAGACACTAAAACTGAAAACACAGAAATACTAAGGATCGGGCTTCCCTGGTGGTGCAGTGGTTGAGAGTCTGCCTGCCGATGCAGGGGGCACGGGTTCGTGCCCCGGTCCAGGAAGATTCCCACATGCCGTGGAGCGGCTGGGCCCATGAGCCGTGGCCGCTGAGCCTGCACGTCCGGAGCCTGTGCTCTGCAACGGGAGAGGCCACAACAGTGAGAGGCCCGCGTACCACAAAAAAAAATAAAATAAAATACTAAGGATCATAAAAAAGTACTATGAACAGTTACATGCCAACAAAATAGGTAACGTTTAAGAATTGGATAAATTCCTAGAAACATACAACCTACCAAGACTGAATCATGAAGAAATAAAAATCAGAATAGACCAATCACTAATAAGGAGATTGAATCAATAATAAAATACCTCCCAAGAAAATCCGGGGACCAGATGGTTTCACAGGTGAATTCTATAAAATATGTAAAGGAGAATTAACACCAATATTTCTTAAACTCTTCCAAAAAAGAAAAGAAGAGGAAATACTTCCAAACTCATTTTATGAGACCAGCATCATCCCAATACCAGACAAAGACACCACAAGAAAAGAAGTCTACAGGCCAATTTCCCTGATGAACATAGATGCAATAATCCTCATCAAAATATTAGCAAACTGAATTCAACAGCACAATAAAAGGATCATACACCATGACCAAGTGGGATGCAAGGGTGACTCAACATATATAAATCAATCAATGTGATATATCACATTGACAGAATGAAGGATAAAAATCACATGATAATCTCAATAGAAGTAGAAAAAGCATTTGACAAAATTCCACACCCTTTTCATGATTAAAAATAATCTCAATAAATAAGATAAAGAAGGAATTTACTTCAAAACAATAAAGGCCATATTTGAAAAGTTCACAGCTAACATCATACTCAATGGTGAAAAAATGAAAGATTTTCCTCTAAGATCTGGAACAAGGCAAGGGTGCCCACTCTCAACACTTCTATTCAAGATAGTACTGGAAGTCCTAGGCAGGGCAATTAGGCAAGAACAATAAATAAACGGGATCCAAACAGGAGAGAAAGAAGTAAAATTGCCTCTGTTTGCAGATGGCATGATCTTATATGTAGAAAACCCTAAAGACTCCCCACATGCCCAAAAAAATCTGTTAGAACTAATAAATTCATTCAAGTTACAGGATATAAAGTCAACATTTTAAACACCAGCAACAAACTATCCAAAAAGGAAATTAAGAAAACAATCTCATTTACAGTAGCATCAAGAAGAATAAAGTACTTGGGGATGAACTCAACCAAGGAGATGGAACACTTGTACACTGAAAACTGTAAGACATTCATGAAAAATATTAGACACAAATAAATGAAAAGAAATGCTATGTTCATTGATTGGAAGAATTTTTGTTAAAATATCCATACTACCCAAAGTGATCCACAGATTCAGTGCAATCCCTATCAAAATCTGCATGGCACTTTTTATAGAAATAGAACAATTCTAAAATTTATGTGGAACCACAAAAGATCACGAATAGCCAAAGCCCTTTTGAACAAAAAGAACAAAGCTGAAGGCATAACACTTACTGATTTAAAAATATGTTATGAAGCTACATTAATCAAAACAGTATGGTCATAACATAAAGATAGACATATAGACCAGTGGAACCAAATTGCTTGGAAATAAACCTACACATATATAATCAAATAATCTTTGACAAGGGTGCCAAGAATACACAATGGGGAAAAGATAGCCCCTTCAATAAATGATGTTAGATATCCACATACAAAATAATGAAGTCAGACCCTTATCTTACACCATACACAAAAATTAACTCAAAATAGATTAAAGACTTAAAAGTAAGACCTGAAACCATAGACTCCTAGAAGAAAACAAAGAGGAAAAGCTTCTTGACATTGGTCTTGGTGACGATTTATTTGATATGACACCAAAAGTTCAAGCAACAAAAACAGAAATAGACAAATGGGGCTACATCAAATTAAGAAGATTCTGCACAGCAAAGGAAACCATCAACAAAAGGAAGAACAACCTACAGAATGGCAAAAAATATTTGTAAACCATATATTTGATAAAGGGTTAATATACAAAATATATGGGGAATTCCTATAACCCAATAGCAAAAACAAAAGAAAACAAAACACAATTTTTTAAATAGGCAAAGGGACTGTATAGACATTTCTTCAAAAAACACATACAAATGGCCAACAAGTATATGAAAATGTGTTTAATCACTAATCATCAGGGAAATTCAAATCAAAATCTCAGTGAAATATTACCTCACACTTGTTAGGATGGCTATTATCAAAAAAACAAAAGATAACAAGTGGCAAAGGTGTGGGGAAAAGGGAACATTTGTGCATTATTCGTGGGAATGTAGATTCATACAGCCTCTATGGAAAACAGTATGGATGTTCCTCAAAAGTAGAACTACCATATGATCCAGCAGACCCACTTCTGGATATATGTCCAAAAGAATGGAAATCAGATCTCAAAGATATATCTGCACTCCCATGTTCATTGTAGCATTATTCACAAGAGCCAAGAAATGGAAATAACCTAAATGTCCATTTATGTATGAACGGATAAAAAAGGTATGCATTGACAATGGAATATTATCCAGCCTTAAAAAGAAGGAAATCTGTCATTTGTGACAACATGGATGAACCTGCAGGACATTATGGTAAGTGAAATAAGGCAGACACAGAAGGCCAAACACTACATGATATCACTTATATGAGAAATCTAAAATAGTAAACTCATAGAAGCAGAGAGTATACTGGTAGTTGCCAAAGGCTGGGGGAGAGAGAGAATAGAGAGGTATTAGTCAAAGGGTACAAATTGTCAGTTATGCAAAATAATAAGTCCTAGACATCTATTGTACGGCATAGTGCCTATTATTAACAATACTCCATTGTATACTAAGAAGATAGGTTTTATGTTTAGTGTTCTTATAAGTCAATAAATAAAGAGGGCAGGAGGAAACTGTTGGAAGTGATTGGCATAGATTGTGGTGATGGTTTCATGGGTTTATAATTATCTCTAAACTCATCAAGTCGTATACATTAAATATTTACAGCTTTTTATATGTCAGTCATACTTCAGTAAAGTGGGTTTTCTTTTTTAAACATCTTTATTGGGGTATAATTGCTTTGCAATGGTGTGTTAGTTTCTGCTTTATAACAAAGTGAATCAGTTATACATATACATATGTTCCCATATCTCTTCCCTCTTGCGTCTCCCTCCCTCCCACCCTCCCTGTCCCACCCCTCCAGGCGGTCACAAAGCACCGAGCCGATATCAAGTGGGGTTTTTTTTAATGAGCAAAGAATACAAAGAGGCATTTCACAGAGAAAGAAATAAAAATGCCTAATTAAATTTTTTAAAGTATCACAGGAAGTTGGGGTAATAAGGGATTGCTTAGTAAAAGGTAAAGAGAACTCTACAGAATCTAGGAATAGAAGATGTAGAAGCGGCCACCACTCCTAGACCCAATCCAGAGCTTGCTAAGAAGTCATGGCCATGACTCACTGGATGACAGAGAAGTCACTGTGTTGTCATGTCAGCAGAACTTGCTGGAAACCCACTCTAGGAATCTTCTTGGATTCCTGGGAAGCTGGTCACAGGGAGGTGTCTCACAAGAGTCACTCTGCTATAAAACCACTGCAGATGGGAAGCTTCTGGACAGTAGGTGCTGCTGGATTCTGTGCACTGTGGGAGCTGGGCACTGGAGAAGTTACCCACACTGGGGCCACCCAGCATCCTGAAGGAGCTTGCTGAGCAAGCACATCAGACCATGAACCAAAATCCTTTCCTCCCGCAGTGTCTCTCCAGCTCCTTCTACTGATAACGCTTCACATTGTGTAACTGGCAAAGGAAGATCTTAAAAAGTCCAGACCCATATTCCCATAGCAGGGGAAAAGGGTGTATTTAAACCTTAGAGTCAGTGTATCAATAACTGGCACAGAAAATGAGAAAGGAGGAGCAGAGGAGTCAGTGAGCAAGGTGATGAAGGCCTAAGGAAATGTCCGCACAGCACACCTCCCACGTACACACCATGTTCTGAGGAACAGGGAACCGAGTGCACTGGTCCTCCTCAGCCCTCCACCCATAAGGTTTTGAGTCAGCTACTAGCTCTCTACAGGTAAGAACAGTTTAGCATTTGCTCTGGGCCCTGTGTGCCTTCCCTTCAGAAAACTATGGTATCTCAGGCCGGAAGAAGTATCCTCATCCTCCAGGCTCTTCAACTCTCACTGGCTATATTTATAAGGTGGTTTACTAGGAGCCCAGGAGCATTTACCCAGAGATGGTGGCTTGAACAGACTAACAGTCTAGTCATTTCCCCAGCTTAACCTTCCCCAGCAGGCAACCAAAAAGAAAAGGAAGGGTAACGTAAGAAACATTTATGAAGTGTTCTTTATCACATACTGTAGTGGGCACTTTTATTACATTATATGTATATGTGTGCATTTATGTACATACATTTTACAGAAGAGGCATCTGAAAATTAGTGACTTGCCCATGTGGCAGAGCTATGACTTCAACTCATACCTTCTGACTCCAGTTCCAGAGTTCACTAATCCGTGTAGAACACTGGCTCCCCATAAATATCACTGAGATGACTTGCTGACAAGACATAGCTGAGTGCATTCTTTTTTTTTTTAACATCTTTATTGGAGTATAATTGCTTTACAATGGTGTGTTAGTTTCTGCTTTATAACAAAGTGAATCAGTTATACATATACATATATCCCCACATCTCTTCCCTCTTGCGTCTCCCTCCCTCCCACCCTCCCTATCCCACCCCTCTAGGTGGTCACAAAGCACCGAGCTGATCTCCCTCTGCCATGCGGCTGCTTTGAGTGTATTCTTACTGCAGTAAAAAAGAGCAACCTTGGCAGAATCTTAGGTGGGGAGGGGAAAATCAGTATATTTATGAGATTTGGAAGTCTGGATTAAGGAAGGCCTTTTGATGAGGAGTCTTGGTTAGGATTAGGTAAGAATTGTGGTATATGATAACACAGTTTTAGGATTGGTGGACATAGCAAGGTGAGGATTTTCAGGGCAAGGAATTGAAAGTCTGGGCATATAATGTGTCTTTCAGAAAGTTCCCAGAATGAGTGATACTTATTTGCAAATATTATCTTCTTGGGCAAGAGTCTGCTGAGATAGTAAATTATGGTGATGAAGACAGTGGAGTATGGAGGAATAAAGTCACGTTAATAATTGTGGACAGTAAGCTGTGCGGGTAGATGGTTTTGGTTGTCGTCCATAAGGAGTTTTTTCTTTTTCTCTTTTTCTTCTTGGTGAGTGAGCATGATATGTGGCAAATTATTCTGTTATTGATCATTAACCAATTTATACATTAAAACTAGTCTTAGCACAATAACTAACTCTTACATAGTACTTTATATGTGTCCTTCATATACTAGGTCATTTAATCATCATAACAATTCTATGAGGTAGGTGCTATTTTCATCCACATTTTATAGATGGTAAAGTGATGCACAGAGAGGTTAAGTAATTTACTCCAAGTCACAGTTCAGTAGACAGCTGAGCTGGGATTTGAACCCAGGCCAAAAGGATTTTAGAGTCCTTTCTTGGGAACTAATTAGTATACTAATTATTCCACACTAGGGTTTTACAGCTACCACTCCCTCAATTCATGTGCAATTCATATAATTCAGATCAAAGAGGTGATTCAGATCAATCCACTGCTCAAGGTCATTCAGTTAATAAGTTATGGCCTTAAAACGAAGTTTTTGGACTTCCCCACCCCCACTTGGTCTTCTATAACTACCTCTTAATTTCCAAAGAACAATTAACGTCCTTAAATATTGCCCAACAAAGACTAAATACACAAAAAATTTAGTTCATTATTAAGTTAGATTTTTTTGCAAGTTAGAGCACTGACTAAACTTTGATTCCTGCTATAAAATGGAATTAGAAATAGACACAGTTTTCATGTTCTCGTAGCTTTGAAGTGGCTTCACTAAATGACTTTCATTAAAAGAGGTGACTGAAAGTAATATTTTATTTAAAACAAATATTCAACTCTTATAATAGAAATGTAAACAAAGCAATGATTTGTGATTTCTCAGTATGTATTTCCTTGCTGAAAGGACCTATAGTCAGGATAAGCACAGTGCAAACTTAAGATTTATAACATAAGGACATGCAGACAGGAAAGATAAGCCATTACATAAACCTTTTTCGGAAAAGAAGAAAAAAGCATGGCACCATTAAATTTATGGTGCTAAAGATGTTTTCCATTAACTCAGGAAATAAAGCTTTATAAAAGTCATGTGGTTGACCTTCTTTAGATTTTAGCAAAATGAAAACTCTTTTGTCTTTTACTTGACGTGCCCTTTGTTCTGGATTCCAAACTCAGTGAGCAAATTGATATACAGTCACTCTTTGAGTTAAGGGGAAAAAAAGATAGATGTGCAACTTACAGACCATTGCCATTGAAGATATTACCTTTCTTTGCTGTGCATTTCACAAACAGATTACATAACATTTTCAGATTATGTCATCAACAGCAGCAACGTATTTAAGTAACATATGCTAAATACACAGGGTGCTTGGCTTTTTAATAAGTGTAGTTTGAAGTGGGCTTTGTTGCTTCCCGTCTTTCCTCTTGGTGGGTAGAGTGGAAGGAGATGGGAGAGAGAGGCAGGGGTGGCAGGAATGTTACTGTAGGCCTGCTTGAAGAAAGGCAAGCATGTGCTCCCTATTCATCCCCCTACCCAACGCACACAGCCACATTACATAAAGAGCCCTTTGCAGATGAAAGAAGCTCTTTATGTATTGCCTTGAAAATGACACAATAATTGTGTGTCTCTCAGATGCCTTTCCCTGGATTCACATGCCCAATGCCATGCATAACTTCCACACCTTATCCCGCTCCAACCCCTCCTCAACCCCCATTCTCCTGACATGGTTTCCTTGGGAACCAACCACCGTGGAGGCTGTCACCTGGTTTCTAATATTTCTCACCTTTAAACCAGGATAAAAAGAATAGTACAAGTGAATATTTGCTGAGAGCCAGCTATAGCCCCACACCTTTACCTAATACCGGGTAGAGCAAATTCAGGAAGTGCCTTCCCAAACAGGAGATTCTAATCCTGCCTTTTGCCACCCATGAGGGATTCTATTTGGACAGCCATCTCAGCCTTGAAGTTTTGCCCATCCTTCTGCAATGCAACTAGTCAGCATTTTATCTCCACTTTAAAGAGTAAAACTTTTGGAACTGGAAGTTCAAAGAACTGCACTTAAGTTCTGGCTTAGTTCCCTCATAACCTTCCTAACCCATTATCACCTCTCTAGGTAGATCACTCTTGTTCATGATTAATCTCCCCCATTTTGATACATATTACCTCCATTTCAGATGGTGATTTTTTTTTTAAACCTCATTTTCAAATTCTCAATTGGACACTACTAATGCCACAAAATCAGAAGGGAAGATTAAACTTGGGGGTTGGGGGCAGGATTATATATAATTGTTCACGAAAATGTGCACCTGGGACCTTAGAAAAGAATTGATATTCCTAAACAGTATGATTTTAATTACAGAAGCAATTTCTCTTATTATCCACAAATTAACTTTTACTCCTGAACTTTGCATAGGGTTTCTATTTCAAGTCAAATTGTATTTTCCTTTTCTTTTCCCACCTAAACCTCTAGAGTAAATTTTGTGTATGTGTGTCTGTGGGTGTGTCACGCATGTGCACCTCAAATAAGTATTGCTAACTTATATCTTTTGTCAGTGAAGAGTGATGATGATAAGTGTGTTTTAGCAAGGGCTTTTGTGAGTGGTGGAACTTTCTCAGGAAGTGTGGCAAGAGCAGAGTACTGTGGCAGCGTATTTTCACACTAAGAACGTGGTTGTGTTGGTGGGTGAAGGACTCCACAAAAGGGCAAAAGCACTGATGCAGACATAGGGCCAACAAATACATCTCAAAATAAAAGGAAGGAAGAAAAGGTAAAGGAATTAAACAATTGGGAGTCCTATTTGCTTCCCAGGTTCAACTCAAGTACCAAACTAGCATAACAAGTTTTCCTTTAGGCTACACTACACAGAGGCACTGTCAGTGTGAGATTATAAAAGCACATTCAGCCTCTATAACTTACTAGCATTCCAACCCCTCTGGCTCACGTTGGGAGCATCCCTCTGTAGTCCCAGAAGTGGCCAGTGTCCTCATGTCTTGTGGTAGGCCGAATACTGGTCCCCCCAAAATGTCCATGTTGTAATCCCTTGAGCCATCCCATGTTCTAATCTCGTGGCAAAGGGGATTTATGGTTGCAAACTGAATTAAGGTTGCTAATCAGCTAACCTTATGATAGGGAAAATTTCCTAGATTATTCAGTGGGCCCAATGTAATCATAAGGGTTCTTAAATATGGAAGAAGGGGACTGTCAGAGTGACGCAATATGAGAAAGACTAGACTGGCCATTGCCTACTTTGAAGATAGCCTGAGCCAAGTAATGCAAGCAGCCTCGAGAAGCTGGAAAAGGCAAGAAAAGGGATTCTCCCCTGGATCTTCCAGGAAGAGAGCAGCCTTAACAGCACCTTGACTTATGCTCAGTGAGAGCCATTTGGGACTCTTGACCTCAGAACTGTAAAATAATAAATGTATGTTGCTTTAAGCCACTAAGTTTATGGTAATTTGTTACAGAAGCAATAGGAAACTAATACAGGTCCCATATGGCTTCTTGGTGATATTTTTAATATTTTTTAAAATATAAATATAAAATATAAAAAATATTTTAATATTTTTTACTTTATCAGATTTTTATTTTTTAAAAAGTTTCCTGTTCTTCCTCACTAATCCTGCCCATCCAAGGTTATAATGTAATAGTTATCCTTCCCCAGATTTTTTTCAGTGAGAAATTTCACTTTTGCAACTTGCTTTTTTCATATAAAATTCCATGTACATTTTTCCAGGTACTTTCATATGGATGTAACTCAAATATAAAAGTTAAAATATTTATTCTTTTTATCAGGGAAATATAAAGAAAAATATACAGAAAAGTATAAAGTTAAAACAAGAAACATAAAGAAAAAAATATTGACCCATGACTCCACAACTTACATAAACTCTGCTGACAATTTCAAAATATCAGTAATAGATGTAAAGGAGTAGAAAATCCATACTGTACAGATGGGACAAGATGTTAAGTAAAAGATTTCCTTTTTCTGTTCTTCTATATCCCTTTCTCCAAAGGCAACTACTATTCAAAGTTTCTTGTGTTCTCTTCTAGAATTCATACATATGTGTGTATGTGTGTATGTTTGTATGTGTGTGTGTGTGTATATGTATGTTCCATACACATCAGGGACCATTCATGATTGTGTACCTTTTTTTCTCTTAATAATTTATCTTATGGAGTTTTCCCAGATTGACACACAAAATCTCAGTTTTAGTGGGTATATCATACTCCATCTGAAGGATGTTCCCAGTCTATTTCACCCGTTTCCAATTAATCAATGCTTTCGTGATTTCTTTTTTTCCTATACAATAATGTTGTAATGAACATCCTTTTGAAAACACTTTGAAGAACTTTTCCAAGTGTATTTCTAGGTTAAATTCCTAGCAGTGGGATTTCTGGATGAAAAGAGCGTTTAAATGATTGGTAGTTCTTGCCAAATCGCCCTCTAGAAGTCACTGCTATGGATTGACACTCCCTCCAACACAATATGAGAATGTCTGTTTCTCTAAACTCTCACCATCACTAGATATCATAATATATTTTAATTTATTACTAATCTTAGATACATAGCATTTTATTATTTCAATTTTAATTTCTTTATGCACAAGGTTGGGGTAATAATACTTTTGACATTGAGTTACTCTGATAGATAATGTGCTTATTTGGAGGTATGACAAATGTGTTTATAAGAAAATAAGTAATACTTGTATATAGTCTAAATATTAATTTGCAACTGACAAGCTGTGTCACTTTGAGGCATCCCTTAATCTCCCTGGGCCTCAGTGTCCTCATTCTCAAAATGACAAGGTTTAACTAGATAATCTCTAAGAGTATACCTAGTTCCAAGTCTACAAATAGAGTTGATAAGGGCTTCCCTGGTGGCGCAGTGGTTGAGAGTCCGCCTGCCGATGCAGGGGACGTGGGTTCATGCCTCGGTCCGGGAAGATCCCACATGCCGCGGAGCGGCTAGGCCCGTGAGCCATGGCCGCTGAGCCTGCGCGTCCGGAGCCTGTGCTCCCCAACGGGAGAGGCCACAACAGTGACAGACCCACGTACCACAAAAAAAAAAAAAGAGTTGATAAAAGAAAAAAGGATCAATGGGTATCACAATTATAAATAATAAATGTCTTAGTCCATTTGGGCTGCTATAACAAAATCATAGACTGAGTGGCTTATAAACAACGAACGTTTATTATATCTCACAGTTCTGGAGGCTGGGAAGTCCAAGATCAAAGCACCAGCAGATGTGGTGTCTGGTGAGAGCCTCCTTCCTAGTTTATATAGCCGTCTTCTCACTATAACCTTACACAGCAGAAGGGACAAGGGAGGTCTCTGGGAACTTTTATAAGAGCTGAGCCCTCATGACCTTATCATCTCCCAGAGACCCTACTTCCAAACACTATCACATTGGGGATTAGGTTTCAACAGACCAATTTTGGAGGACACAAAAATTCAGTCTATAGCAGTAAATAAACCACGATTTGTAGATGTAAAAAAAATTTTTAAGATAATAATAATCCACAGCCCCAAAGAAAAATTTTATCTCTTTTAATGTATTTTCATATTTTTATGTCTATACGTGGTATAAAATAAAGTCAAACCAAAATAATTAAATGAGAGGGGAAATCTTCATTTAAAAATTATTTGTTATGGGACTTCCCTGGTGGCATAGTGGTTAGGAATCCACCTGCCAATGAAGGGGACAGGGGATCAATCCCTGGTCCGGGAAGATCCCACAGGCCGCAGAGCTTAACTAAGCCGGCGAACCACAACTACTGAAGCCCACGCACCTAGAGCCCGTGTTCTGCAACAAGAGAAGCCACCGCAATGAGAAGCCCACGCACCACAACAAAGAGTAGCCCCCACTCACCGTGCACAGCAATGAAGACCCAACGCAGACATACATACATACATACATACGTACATTAAATAAATAAAATTTGTTATTTAGCAACAGGGTCCCTTCCAACCCTACTGCTTATACTATAAATTTTATAAGGCTGGCGTCAACATCTGTACATTGTTTGTTTTACTTAGCAGTACGTTATATATTTATTTACATATATTTATATGGTCCAAACATTTGTCATTTCTAATGGGAATATTAATCCATTGCCCAAACAGATCACAGTTTGCCTAGTAATTTCTCCACAGTATTTCAGATACTTCCCAGTTTTGCCTGGAATATGATATGCAAATGTACACGTCTTTCTACAAGATGGTCTTTTTCTTTTCTTTTGAAGTATTTCTTTGGGAAAGATTGTACACATTCTGTCAGCACTGTATAAGAATATCTTTTTTCCCCACAACCCTGTCAAGCAATGGCCTATTTAAATTGATTTATTTTTTACTAATTATAGTTACAATGATACCTTATAGTGCTCTAATTCACAAAATTTTAAATTCTTCTGGGAGCTTAACTTTTAAACAACATTTGGGGCTTCCCTGGTGGCACAGTGGTTAAGAATCTGCCTGCCAATGCAGGGGAAACGGGTTCAAGTCCTGGTCCGGGAAGATCCCACATGCCGCAGAGCAACTAAGCCCATGCACCACAACTACTGAGCCTGCGCTCTAGAGCTCGCAAGCCACAACTACTGAACACACGTGCTGCAAGTACTGAAGCCCATGCGCCTAGAGCCCATGCTCCACAACAAGAGAAGCCACCGCAGTGAGAAGCCCACGCACCTCAACAAACAGTCGCCGCTGCTCGCTGCAACTAGAGAAAGCCTGCGTGCAGCAACAAAGACCCAACACAGCCAAAAATAAACAAAGTAAATAAATTTAAAAATAAATAAACATTTGATTACTACATATACTTTTTCTTATGCAACTGTACATTCATATTCTTTGACCCTGCTACCATTAGAAAGCAGTTATTGCCTTTATAAACCAGTATCTCTCTTACTTACATACTTTGGATCCAAAATTTTTATTCCTACATATCAAGTACAAATATCTTTCTCACTCAGTTGTTTCCATTTTATTATTGATTGTGTGGGAAAACATTTCATTTCTTATTTTATCCATTTTACTGTAGATATTTTTATTAGTTTAATTATCCAGAAATTATCTCCCTTTCACAACCAATTTAAGGTTTATGATTCTATTTTCTTCTGGCTTTTGTCATAGATGGCTTTTTAAAATTTAACTCTAATTTGAAATATATTTAGGATATAAGATATTACTATAAATTAATTTTTCTTCATATTCCTATCCACTTTCTTCAGCACATTTATTAGTGATTCATTTTTATTACTTTGTGTAACTTGACTTGCCATATATTGCCATCTTAAAATGTTTTTAGTCTGTTTTTTATACCTATTCTACTTCATCATTCTATTTTCTGTACTTAAGATAGTACCAGAAAATTGTGACAGTCATTTAAAAGTTTAGCAGAGCAAATCCTACACTTTAATCTTTTTTTGTAAAAACATTGCTTGCTTGAATGTTTTTCCATAAAAAGTTTATAGGTAATTAAGTTCTGTTAAGTAGTCTGCTGGAATCACCATATAATCAGTTAACGTTTTCTAGTTTACACAGCATTTTCCCATCAATTATCTCATTTGAGCTTCATACCAACCTTGGGAGGCAGGTCAAGTTCCAGATTTGTGTCTTCAGAGATGAACACACGTAAGAAGTTAGCCCAAAGGTCACTCAGCTATAACTGCTGGAAATAAGTCTCAAACTCCAATCTAGAACTCTTTCCACCTCCTTGTTGTATTGCATCAGAAAACAGTGAAATGCCGATTTTTTCTTTGTTATTATTATTCCTTAACTGTTATTTCCTTCAGATCAATAAAAATTCATGAAGGGTCACATGGTACAGGGAAAAGCACAAAAATCCTGGCACAGTCATTTATTACTCTTGTGCTAATAAGCAAGGCTTAAACTCTTTGAGCTTTGTTTTCCTACTTGTAAAATTGGAATACTACTTGTCTACTTTGCGAGATTTCAGTGATGAAATGGCATCACACATATGAAAATCCTAAAGAAATGTTACCCGGCAGAATCATCAAATTTCTCTGAGTCTAATTTTTTTTTTTTTTTGCGGTATGCGGGCCTCTCCCATTGCGGAGCACAGGCTCCGGACGCGCAGGCTCAGCGGCCGTGGCTCACAGGCCCAGCGGCTCCGCGGCATGTGGGATCTTCCCGGACCGGGGCACGAACCCGTGTCCCCTGCATCGGCAGGCGGACTCTCAACCACTGCGCCACCAGGGAAGCCCTCTCTGAATCTAATTTTTAATGTGGAAAACGAGGCGTGATCTCCAAAGTTTTACCCAACACAAATATTCCATCATTCAAGGCTGTTAATTAGGGAAGCGATTTACATTTAATTTAAGGATACAGTGTCCTTACTAGATAATTGCAATTTCCACCTTTTACTGAGGGTGGCAGTGCTGATCTCTGTAGAGACCAGAATTTTTGGAATTACAGCAATCTCTAGGTCTTTACCCTTATTACCCCTCTTAAATGTTGTATATGTATATGCACATGTGTATTTGTTAAGTGCAGATGAAGTGAAACTTTTTGTTTTGAGTTAGAATATAGTAATATCCTATTTTTTTTTTAAATTTCACCTTTGGGATGTCACTTGTACTGAGGTTAGAATTTCAGTCAGGTGATTTGTGCAACTCCAAAATAATTCTTTACACTTGAATGTTATAATATTCTTGCTGGCTGTCATCACTGCATCCACATCAGTTCTTTAAGTAGGTTAGAAGTCACCCTTTACCTCCACCTTTTTTACTACCTATATGAAAGGCAGTGCCAACAACTGAAAGCAGAGGAGCCCATGGGAAGGGATTAAGGCACTCTGGTCTATCAACTACCAACATTGGAATTTGTATACTTTATTAAGTAGAGTTAGTCTTGGGCCAAAACTGTGAAGGTTGTCATTTATCCTCCAGCTCCTAACTTTTCTTCTACAGCCTCTCCTTGACCTTTTGCCCAGTTCTCTCCTTTCAAGAGGAGCCAGATCTGAGAGGCAGAATATGGAGGAAAGAGAATGGCTGTGGCATCAGAAGACCTATGTTGTCACCCTTACTCTGCTACTTTGAATTGATTGACTCCAGGTTAATCATTTAAACCCTGAGCCTTGTTTCCTTATTTATAAATTGCACTGAATGATAGCTTATTGAAGGTTGCCAGAAGATATGACAAATAAGAAAGTTTGTATATAATTGATACATTCTGGTTATTAATTTACCAAGATCTAAACATAAATATTTAATGTATTGCTCCTTACAGCAATTTGTGAATAATCCCAGGGTCTTTGCACAGGCTGCTGACGCTTGAATGACTTCTGCCCTTTACCCTCCGGATTCTGGCTCTAGAAGGCTGGCTAGTGTTCCCTTCCTAGAGGCTCCATAGTACTTATGCTTACTTCTGTTTAGTCTTTACCACATGTTTCAATTCCTGTTCACGTGTGTACATCTCCCTCTAGACCAACGAGAGTCTTTTGAGGGCAGAGACTTTGAGAACAAGCATCTTTAGAAGTCCAGATAAAGTATAGGATGTCCAACAGATAAGTCATACAGAGGGAAGACGAGAGAAAGGATGGATAAAACAAGTAAAATAATAATACAGGGCAGACTGTGAGATGTTCTATGGGAGTTAAAGTAAGAACAGGTCATATTTGCTTGAGGGATCCACTTGATGGAAGAAGTGGAATTGGAGATAGGCCTTGCAGGATGAGAATAATTTGATAAGCAAAAATTGGAAAGACAGCATCCTAGATGGTGAGAACAGAACAGTCAAAGGCACAGAACAGGAAAAGAGCAGGATGTCTTTGGGAAACAGAAAGCACGCTCGTTGGCAGTGGGTAGAGTACAGATGGGGAAGTTGTGGAGGATGAGGCTGTAAAAATAAACAGGAGCTTACTCTGAATTCAGAGATGAGGAAGTTTAAAGAGTTCCCACTGCTGCTTGGCCAACGTCCATTTCTTCCCCTAAGTGCTCGGAACAGGCTCCTCCCCCATTGCTCCGAACGCTTACAGTCAGGGCACAGCCTCTTTTCCACCATTAGTAACTAGCTTGTATTGGGAGCCTCTTCTGGGACTATCAGAGTAAAGCCCTACTAATGAATTACTTTTTTTTTTTTTTTTTTGCGGTACGCGGGCCTCTCACTGTTGTGGCCTCTCCCGTTGCGGAGCACAGGCTCCGCACGCGCAGGCCCAGCGGCCATGGCTCACGGGCCCAGCCGCAACGCGGCATGTGGGATCTTCCAGGACCCGGGCACGAACCCGTGTCCCCTGCATTAGCAGGCGGACTCTCAACCACTGCGCCACCAGAGCAGTCCCTAAACA
>NW_020838042.1:348144-446917 GCF_003676395.1 Aethalodelphis obliquidens
CAGCGGCCATGGCTCACGGGCCCAGCCGCAACGCGGCATGTGGGATCTTCCAGGACCCGGGCACGAACCCGTGTCCCCTGCATTAGCAGGCGGACTCTCAACCACTGCGCCACCAGGGAAGCCCCCAACTGAATCATTTAGACAAGCGGTATAGCAGGTTAAGGGCTAGAGGAAGTGGGTTTATGAGACAGAAAAAACATTGTGAGCTAACAGAGTTAGTCCATGTTTTGTTTTTCGTTTGTTTTGTTTTTTTTTTGCCAGGCCCTGAGGACCTTTAATAACTTTTAATGTCTGGCCCTAGCCAAGCCTGACCAAAGCAAACCGTCTGGGGCCTGAAGTAGTCTTGTGCTATTAACCTTGGCCCAGTGCTTGCAGTCATGTTGCCACCTTGACTCTGACCTCTTCTGTGTCAGCCAGATATATGACTGTATGTCCATGTTGCTTTTCTGATATACACAGCAGTTTTCTCATTCCAGGGTACTAGTATGGCTCCACCCCAAACAACCTGGCTGGCCCTCTCCAGTAGGGTCTTGTCATGACCTAGAGATTGCAACTGTGGTACCACATTGGATCTCCTAGAATAACAATGCTGAACCAGAGCAAGCCCATATCTACCACGTCCCTTTAAACTGTGTTGTTTCTGCTGCTGACAATCTTAGAAGCCATTCCTACAGACTAGTTCTTCTAGCCCCTGGATCTTCCTGCTCTTCACCGTTAATCACCACCATGACCATCTCTGCTGGTCCAAAGATGAGCCTATCAAAGATGTGAAAAGGGGAAGGTGTATTAGATTGCGTTGTTGGCCCCAATTCTTCAGCCCTACCTGCAGGCAGACACTTGTCATGGTCTCATCATGGGTGGAGTGGATTTCCCTGCCCCTTGACCTTGGGTTTGGCCATGTAACTTGCTGTGATGATTGATATCTGGATAGAAGTGCCAGTGTGACAGTTTCGAGCCTAGGCCTTAATAGGCCTTGCACGTTTCCATTTGTTCTCTTTCACTTTTGCCATCACCATGAGATAAACGTGCCTAAGAACAAGCTATCTCACTGAAGCAAGGAAGGAAAGAATACACATGGAGTAGAGTCTCTCTCTCCAATACACAACTAGCAGTGAGAAAAAGGGCCACCTTAGCTGCCACAGCTTGAAGCAGTGGCACCCAGCCAAGTCCAGCCTAGATCAGCAGAACTCAAGGCAACCAGCAGATGCACAGAGTCTTGCCCAACCTATCTGTGTCCCATGTCACCACTGATGACTACATCAGGGTGATCACTTGATTAAAGGGAAGCTTACTCATAAGCAGTAGGCAAATGAGTCAATTAAATTCTTGAGGGTTTGTATTTGGAAAAGATTGTAATCAATAAGGGATGGGGTCTTCTAGACATGGAGACTGAGGTGTCATTTGAAGCCCTGTGCAACTTGATGAATAAACAGAGAAAGCTAGTCTTCAAAATTAAGTAGGAAAACAGAACAGATGCTCAAAGAGTTTCAGAGAAGAGTCCCAGAGAGACCAAAAAAAAAGAAAAAAAAAAAAGATTAGAGTTATTTCTCAGAGGCTTCCCAGCACCAGCAAACATAAAGCCTGGTTGAGCCGCAGGTCTTGTGTGTAAGACGTTGTCTGTTTTGTCATCAAAATCATCCCCTAGGGGCTTCCCTGGTGGCGCAGTGGTTAAGAATCCGCCTGCCAATGCAGGGGACACGGGTTCGAGCTCTGGCCCGGGAAGATCCCACATGCCGTGGAGCAGCTAAGCCCGTGCGCCACAACTACTGAGCCTGCGCTCTAGAGCCCACGAGCCACAACTACTGAAGCCCGCGCACCTAGAGCCCGTGCTCCACAACAAGAGAAGCCACTGCAATGAGAAGCCCGTGCACCACAACGAAGAGTAGCCCCCGCTCACCGCAACCAGAGAAAGCCCGTGCGCAGCAACAAAGACCCAACGCAGCCAAAAAAAAAAAGACCATCCCTTACCTCACTTAGCATATACACATGTGCACCTGCACACACATATGCACATATATACACACAGAGTTTTATTTTTAGCTAACTTAAATGGGTTTTGTTCCTTGTGACTAAAGAACTGGACTAAGATATTGCCCTTAATGGAAGAAGAAGAAAGATGAGCAACCCGTTGTGTGATCGGTATTCCCTCACATGATAGAAAACCAAACTGATTGAGACTGTGTATCACGTAGCTTTTGCTGCATAACAAACCATCTTGAAATTTAGGGACTTAGAATAACAAAATATTTTATTTAGTTCACAATTCTGTGGCTTATCTGTGATGACTAGCACATTTGTGATGGCTCTTCTGGACGAGGCCAGCTGGGCTGAGGCTAGACATTCTAGGATAGCCTCACTGACATGCCTGGTGATTGCTAAGCTGGTTTTTCTAGTAGGGCCTCAGTAGCAATGACTTGTCTCTGCTCCATGAGGTCTCTCATCCTCCAACAGGCTAGCCCAGTCTTCTCCATGTGATACTTTGAGGACTACCAAAGGAGCAGCAAAGGAGCCCTGGCCCAAATGAAGAAGCTTGTTTTAAGTCTCTGCTCATGTCATAGTTACTATTGCTCCCTTAGCCAAAGCAAGTCACCTGGTCAAGTGTAAACCAGGGTGTTGGAGACTAAGCAAGGACTTGGATACAGGAAGGAGTGAACACATTGGAAGCCATTATTGCAACAACATAGGACAAACTACAACGGGCAGGGAGGGAGGAGGAAATATTGCTAAAGAAGGACCTGTGAGCAAAGGCCAAAGGCCAGGGAAGTGGTATTTTTAAAGGAGTGAGTCTAAGAAAACCTCCAGTTTGTTACAACTTGTCCTACATACCTTTAGAAGAGATCAAGATTTTAACTCAGAGACTCGTGCGCCTCTAAAGCCATAGAAACACGGGTCTAAATAGTTATAAAACAGAATGAAATCTTGCCATTTGCGACAGCATGGATGGAACTTGAGGGCATTATCCTAAGTGAAATACGTCAGACAGAGAGACAAATACCGTATGATCTCACATGTGGAATCTGGAACACAAAACAAAACACAACTCATGGATATGGAGAACAGTGTGGTGGTTGCAGGAGCGAGAAAGGTTGGGGGGTGGGTGAAATGGGTGAAGGGGTTCTGGAGGTACAGACTTCCGGTTGTGAAAAGTATAGGTCATGGGTATGGTGAGCAGCATGGTGATGATAGTCAATGGCATTGTCGTGCATGTTTGAAGGTTGCCGGGAGAATGGATCTTGAAAGTTCTTATCACAAGAAAACAAATTTGAGGGGGACTTTTTATGGTGATGGATGGTGACTAGACTTATTGTAGTGATCATTTTACAGTGTCTGCAGGGTCGAATGGTTACATTGTACACCTGAAAGTAGTATAATGTTGTATGTCAATCATACCTCAATTTTTTAAAAAAAGAAAGGAAAAATGTTATCAAATATACAAGTCTCTGTAGTATTTGCACTCGCATTGGAATATATAATCTGCCTTCCCTCCTTTAGAAAAAAAGAATATCAGTAGAATTAACAGGGGGAAAATATCAAAAGATTGAAAATAGTCTTTCCTGAATGCAATCCACATAACAAGCTCTCTTGTACTTCTTAGCAGAGAAGGCTCCCAAATAATAAATGTAATTATAGAGGGAAAAGCTATTCTGCTGCAAAACACTTCACTGAGGGTACCACAGAAGGCATCAAACCCTTACTTGAAATGGGGCTTGTTCCTTTAAGCTTCATAACCACATAGCTGTGAATCATCGCTCTGTCCTCTATTTCTGAACACATATGCCAGTGTGGGTGTCCATATCTGTGAGACTAGCAGACTGGAGATCTCTAAAGGATGAAGCAATATGGACTCTGTCACCTGTGGAATATGCAGGCATCTCAAAGTATCTAGACATTGGCACTACATCAAAGCAAGTTCTCTTTAATGGGCAGAGATGTCCTCTCACCCCATCCAAAAGAAAAGGAGATCATGAGAGGAGAGTCATACAAACTCATGGTTTCTTCATTATTTTCCCTTTAACCAGGTTCCTCTTGCTGTGTTGCCTAACCAATGATTGTGACATCACCATCATTTCCAGACATGAACTACAAAGAGAAAATTTCCATTTGTGGACTGTAGTGTCATGAACCAGCAATTAGGGGAAAGGGCATGAAGGGGAGTGGAGAAGTTAAGGTACATTTGAAAATGTAAGTACAAAGTGTTCTTGAAATTCTCCTGAATAGCAGGAATTTGGGGACCAACTATTCTTAAAAGCAGGAAAAAACCCTCTGTTCTCCAGAAGTTAGTGATTCCATGATGTGCCAATTTTCACAAAATATTTAAAATAGCCTTAGCTTTAAAAGATTATTAAATTCATAAGCTTATTAAAATACAACTAAAAAGAATTCTGATAAAATTTTATTTTAGCATAAGCAAGGAAATATACCAATGCAAGCAATGTGGTCAAAAGTAAAGGAGGGGCTTCCCTGGTGTCGCAGAGGTTGAGAGTCTGCCTGCCGATGCAGGGGACACGGGTTCGTGCCCCGGTCCGGGAAGATCCCACATGCCGCGGAGCGGCTGAGCCCGTGAGCCATGGACGCTGAGCTTGCGCGTCCGGAGCCTGTGCTCCGCAACGGGAGAGGCCACAACAGTGAGAGGCCCGCGTACCGCAAAAAAAAAAAAAAAAAAAAAAGTAAAGGAGGTTGAGGGAATTCCCTGGTGGTCCAATGGTTAGGAGTCCACGTTTCCACTGCAGAGGCATGGGTTTGAGTTTGACCCCTGGTCGGGGAACTAAAATCATGCATGCCTCGAGGCGCTGGCCATAAATAAATACATATATAAATAAGTAAGTAAGTAAAGGAGGTCAAGACCAGAGAATCGAAATGGCAATGGGAGGGAAAGAGTGGTGATTTCTCAACCAAAGTAATGAATGCCCAGTAACATACAGCCAGCTGGGGAGAATAAGTAGGGGACAGAACCATTCATATCTATCAAAACTGTTTCTACAGTTTTTTTTTAATAGATTTTTTTAGAGCAGTTTTTGGTTCACAACAAAATTGAGTGGGAAGGATAGAGAATTCCCATATGGCCACTGCCCCCATACCCACAGCCTCCCCCGTTATCAGCATCCCCTACCAGAGTGGTACATTTGTTACAACTAATGAACCTACGCTGACACATCATTATCCCCGACTGTCCATAGTTCACATTAGGGTTCGCTCTTAGTATTTATATTCTATGGTTTTAGACAAATGTGTAATGACATGTATGCATCATTATAGTAACGATACAGACCTGAAAATCTTCTGTGCTCTACCTATTCATTCCCACACATCCCCACCCCACAAGCCCCAGGCAAGCACTGATCTTTTTACCGTCTCCATAGTTTTGCCTTTTCCAGATTGTCACATAGTTGGAAGTATATAGTGTGTAGCCTTTTCATATTGCCTTCTTTCACTTAGCAATGTCCATTTAAGATCCCTTCATGTGTTTTCATGGCTTGATAGCTCATTTCTTTTTAGCGCTGAATAATATTCTATTGTTTGCATGTACCACAGTTTATCTATTCACCTACTGAAGGACATCTTGGTGGCTTCCAAGTTTTGGCAGTTATGAATAAAGCTGCTATAAACATCTGCTGCGGGTTCTTGTGTAGATATAAGTCTTCAGCTCCTCTGGATAAACACCGAAGAGAACAATTGCTGGATCCTATGGTAAGAGTTCGTTTAGTTTTGTAAGAAACTGCCATGGTGTCTTCCAAAGTGGCTGTACCATTTTGTGTTCCCACCAGCAATGAATCAGAGTTCCCGCTGCCCCACATCCTTGCCAGCATCTGGTGTTTCTCTATGGTTTTTAATTCCTCATTCTGTAACATAGATTGGTGATAGAGATGAAGACCTAGGTTTTGTGTACAGTGGTGAGATATGGGGCCTTGGGAGAATGGAGTACAAAAAGTATGGTAGAAAAACTCTGAAAAGGGGCCACAGGGAATTCCCTGGTGGTCCAGTTGTTAGGACTCTGTGCTTTCACTGTCAAGGGCCTGGGTTCAATCCCGGGTCAGGGAACTAAGATCCCACAAGCCACAGTGTGGCCAAAAATAAATAAATAAATAAAAAGCTACAGGTTTTTTTTCACTGATGGCTCAATAATTAATATATATAATGTTTATATGTTTACAGTATCTTTGGAAAATAGTACTGTTGATTCATTGTAGGCTGGCATATACTCTGAGTTCTTTTTCCATGAATAGTAACAAATTCATTAGACGCACATGTGCATCTCAGCACTTTGTGACCAACTTCATGCATTTGAGTGACCTTGGACAAGCGACTTAGATTTTTGCCTTTATTTTCTCCCACTCTAATAAGTTCAGCTGAGCTAGGTAATCTGAAAAAATATTTCCAATCCTTTAATTAAAAAAATAAATCCATATGTTTCTTCACACATAAGAAGTTTCCCCAAAGACACAGATGATTTCAGTGGAATGTTTCAAAAATGAATAGAGTCTCCCATTAAAAGAACAGTGAATATACTTCAACTAAGATCACTGTTCCCCTTTCCTTACACGCCATTACTGAGTGATAAATGATAGATTTTCCTCCAATTTTTTTCCTAGTCAAGTTTAAATAGGGAGATTAAACAAATAAACTGTAAAGTTACCTTTTCTTTTCAAGAGCACACATTTTTTTTCAAAGAATCAGCAAATCAATTATTGTAATCTCACTGAGATTAGTGAATTCCCTCATCCATTCAACATGTATTTTGTGCCTCCTATGGGACTTGTCAGAAAGGCACTAAATCAGTTTTCTTTTCTCTGTTTGATACGAATGTGTGAATGGAGCACTGGAAAAGTCATTGCCCCATGATTATGAATGTAATGCATAATTTCTAATCATGAACATAATTGAACACAATATTGAACATAATTGTGGTTACTTTGACTTCATTTGGGTCATTATTCATACTTTTTACATCTTTATAGTGGCAAAAGGCAGAAAGTAAAAAGGAACTTACATCTTTGTCTTCTATTAGCCACTGGAGGCTTGGAGGTGAGCATATAAAAAGGGAAAGTCAAACAAGCACACAAAAGAGAAAGCGTGAGGGATATAAGAGGAATGTGAGACTAGAGGGCCAAACAGATGCTGGGGGAAGGAAATAAAAACAACCAAAGTGACAGTGGTCCCACCTTAAGCGCCACTGCCCTTAACAGACCCAACGAAGACTTCAAAGGCATTCCAGGTATCATCCCTGCCCCAGAACCTTATCAGGAACAGGTTTTCAAATTGAAAGCTTCTCAACTTGCATCAGTTGAAAGTTTTTGGAAAACAAGAAAGCTTCTGGGTGCTCATACTTTGATTTTTCCAAAAGAGCCAGTGTCTTGGTTGTAACCAAATATGACTAAGAATTAAATTCTGTGAGGAATAGAGATCACACCAAAATGTACTCATTGTGTCATTTCCCTGTTGCTCCAAAGCCAAGTGGCTAAAAACAGCAGCATTTATTATCTCTCATAACTCTGTGAACCAGCTGGGCGTATCTGGTTTTCCTGCTTTAGGTGATATTGGCTAAGGTCACTCATTCAACTAGGCCACTCATTTAGCAGCTGCAGTCAGCTGGGAGCTCTGCTGGGGCTGAAATATCCAAGATGGTTTCATTCACATATCTGGAAGTTGGTGTTGGTCAGCTAGAATGCCATAGTTCTCCTCCACGTGGCTTCTCATTGGCTAGTAGGTTAGTTTGGCTTTCTTAACAGCATGGCTCAGTTTTAAGAGGGCGTATGTTTCTTGTACAAGTACTTATCAAGTCTCCATCTGCATCATGTTTGCTAACATCCCATTGACCATGAAAGTCATGTGGCCCAAGCCAAATCTCCTCTGCACCTGTGAAGGGACAGAAGTGAGTTGTGACTTGTTTGGGTGAGTGAGAGTAGAGTAGTTACAGGACGTGGAAATGTGTATAAGGTAATGGATGGGTGTTGTCTGCTTATCAAGGGAAATGTTACCGCTTTATACCAAAGGCATTAATATGGACAGCCTTTGACACAATGTATTCCAAAAACAAGTTTATATTTTGAAATGGTTTTCTACAGCTTAGACTTGGTATGTACTGCTCATGATACCTGTGACAGTTGTCTGTCTTTTGTATCCAGCAGCAAAGCCTATAATAAAACTTTAAAATGATCCCCACCCACAAATGTGGGAAGTTACAACACAAGGACATTATCATCAAAAGGCATGACTCATTAGGAACCACCTATGTAACAGTCTATCACATTGATTGATTGATTCATTCATTCATTCAACCGTCACTTGTAGAACACCCAGACCCTAGGGATATAATAATGATCAGGACAAAATCCCTGGCTCCAAGGAGCCTTGCACATTGCATTTGAGGGGTCGGGGTAGGGAGAAGGTGGCAGGAATCTGAATCCTTAACAAGTGCCCTAGGTGATTCTGACACAGACTAATGTTTGAGAATCTCTGCCCTGAACCTTTACTACCAATATTCTAAGTGGATTATTTGATTGTTAGCAGGAAACTAAGATTTGGGACAAAAAGGTCTACACAAGTCATAACACAAATTTCTCATACCTCACAGTTCTGCCAAATCCTAGAAAAATAGAAATTCCAGCATACCCATAGCACAGTGGTTCTCAAAGTGTGTGGTCCTTGTACCAGCAGTATCAGCACCACCTGGGAGCTTGTTAGAAATGCAAATTCTCAGAACTCATCTACTAAACCAGAAATTCTGGGGTTGTGGGCCCAGGTTTTAACAAGTCCTCTAGGTGGTTCTAATGTAGGTAAAGTTTGAGAATAATTGCCATGTCCTAACTCTGTTACAACTGTAACATTGCATGAAGTGATACATAATATTAGGTAGTTATACTTACATTATTAACATGCATGCGAGTGGATTGTCCAGTTCGCATGGGGAGAGGGGAAGGCGCCCAATTTGGCTGTTTTTATCAAGTATATTTAAATTTTGGATCTGTCTTTAACTTCCTCTGCTACCTTGGGCAAAGCACTTCGTACATCTGCCTACATCATCCCATAAAATAAAGGGGTGCTGCCGCTATTTATTGTCATCCTTTCCAGCACTAACTTTCCATGTTATGGGTTTTTTTTCGTATCTATATCAATCCACATCCAAGTAATTATTAGAATAGCAGGGAGAGATTAAGGAAAGGCTAGCTTTCCAAATAGACTAGACTAGAAAAAGTAAGACAGGCAAATATGGAAAGACCAAGAAGCACTACTGGACAAAAAAAAAAAATCCCTGAGGAAATGTAGCCTTTCTGCTTATGTAAATTCTGTGTTAATTAAAGAACAAGAAAAACTAGAGGAGGAATAAGTGAAACAGCCAGAGACTCTCCAAGGGGTGGGTGGGGAGTTAACACTGGTTTCTTGCTCTACCAGTCAGAAATATTTCACAGGGAGCTTTTGATGACTCAACCTACTTAAATCATTTGCATGAAGGACCTTGGTCTTTACCTCTGGATTTCTTTGATAGAAACACACTTGCCAGTGAGACTACATCTTGCTTTTCATGATGAACTGTGCTGCTTGTAGAGTGCTTTCACAGACACTGTGTCACTTCAGTCTCACATTAACCCACCCACGTCGGTGATTTTCCCAGTTTTACAAACAAGCAAAAGAAAGACATGGGAGGCAATGAGTTACTCAAGTTTAGGAAGATTAAGTGTTGAATGCCAGGGCCAACACTAGACCAAGGTCCTTAGTTTTCCAATCCAGTGTTTCTTCTACCGCTTTGCCTTCAAATCTCAACGGGTCTTGGGGAGATCAAGGCGGACCATCCTACCTTTTTCCTTTTTATCCATTTCTCTTCCTAGTTTTCCTCAGGTTGCTATCAAAGGGCACTAGGCTTGTGTCAAGGAGATGGAAATTCTAGTCTTGGTTCTACCACAGAAGGACTCAGATGAGCCACTTATGCACTCTGGGCCTCACGTGGACCATTGTTACGATGAAATTAAATTCATATTTTATGGCAAGACAAGAAAAATTTAAACATAAAATTATTCTCTGCCTGTTGGGGCTTCCTCCCTCCCCTTTAGTGTGTATTGTGCATCTGCATTAGCCAGAGCTCCTTAGGAGTTAACATTCCTTCTTAATTTTGTAAAGAGACAGGGTGACCCACTACTGGCTTTCTACATGCAGATCTGCATTGTGCAAACTGTCAATATGTCATTTGACATATCACCCTTTGTCTCAAAAACATAACCGTGCTGTGTCTTCTAAGAGTCCTCAGAGCTTTCTAAAAGACTGTCTCCTGGGTTATAATCCTCAGGTTGGATCGAATAAAATTTTCCATTTCTTTCGTAGATTGACAATTGATTATTTTTTTGTTTTGTTTTTGGCCGTGCCATGCAGCACATGGGATCTTAGTTCCCCGTTGAGGGATTGAACCAGTGCCCCCTGCAGTGGAAGCCCGGAGTCTTAACCAGTGGACTGCCCGGGAAGTCCCTTGATTAATTTGTCATCAACAGTTATTTCCAACTTTTTCTCAATCATAGTATGAAAAATGGAATCAGAAGATATATTGGTTGACTTTTGCATTTATATAGATTTAAGTTTACAGACTGTAGCTGGGGTTTAAAGGGATGTGAGAGGGCAGGCAAACGGGGGAGATTCCAAAAGGATAAAAGCAAATAGGTTTGTGACAGTCAGAGTAAATATTTAGGGTGTGGAGTTGAGATACGGCTGAGCTGGATTCTGCCATTTAAGACCCTTCCCTTGGTATCAATAATCAGTATCAAGGCTGCAAAACAAAGAGCTTTGTGGGAGTCTTAGGAATTGCAATTCTGGAGACAGATTCAGGTTCTGTTCTGGGGAAGATAAAGAGTCAGGGGCTTATATAGTCAAAAGCCATAAGGTTGTTCAAGAATTACAGTTGACCCAACACAAGAAAGGAAATATTTGTCTTTAAGGAATCATGAGTTATTTTAGGGTAGGGGTCCGATAAGTATCTTGAGTTTCTGGAACATTGGGCAGATGTTTCGAATGCCTATGTTAAGACAAGAAGGGATCATAGTTCAGATTCCATCTGGGATGAGACGTGCATAAGTCACATTTCCTCAGTGGCCTAAGTTCTGTTTTGGTGAAAAGAATAAGGATGTGGAACACAGACTATTGTGGGAACCACAGGATCAATAAGTTTTAGAATCTCTCATGTACGTCTAGCCCCACTTTTACAGAAATGTCTGAATTCTGATCACATGATGCTGCTGAACAAATAGTTTGCTGTCCTGTTAGAATCTGGGAGTCAGAAGTGTGTGAAAGTTCAAACATGGTCAGGGATTTTTTTTTTTCTTTTAATGGATCAAAGTGGTAGGTTTGGTGGCTTTTTTTTTAACTTTTTAAGAAATAAATTTATTTTTTTTTTAAATTTTTGGCTGCATTGGGTCTTTGTTGCTGCGCAGGGGCTTTCTCTAGTTGTGGCACATGGGCTTCTTATTGCAGTGGCTTCTCTTGTTGCGGAGCACAGGCTCTAGGAGCACGGGCTTTAGCAGTTGCGGTATGCGGGCTCAGTAGTGGTGGCTCGCGGGCTGTAGAGCACAGCCTCAGTAGTTGTGGTACACGGGCTTAGTTGTTCCACAGCATGTGGGATCTTCGCGGACCAGGGCTTGAACCTGTGTCCCCTACATTGGCAGGAGGATTCTTAACCACTGCGCCACCAGGGAAGCCTGGTGGCTTTCTTTTTACTGCCTGTTAGCGTCAAGGAAATCCTTATCTATTTCAGTCAATTAAGTTTTTCAGGGTGTTTAGGGGCAAGTTAGCCTAGTTCCTTTACATGTGCCTGTATGCCTGTCTGTGTCTCTTCCTCTTCCAGGAAATTCAGAAATACTGATTCATCTGCACTCCTATCCTTAAGCAAGCCAGTTTATCAGTAGTTACCAAGTCCAGCATCTCTACAAGTAGGCCTCATCTGGAACACTAGAATTCGATTTCTAGACAGAGTATAGGAAAATTTGCTTCCAGAGCAAGAGTTGTAAAACTATAAACACAGAGATGAATAAGTGAGGTGGTGTAGAGGAAGGCGAGAGGGGGGAAAAATAGAAATGATGTTCCAGAACCGTGAGAGATTGGGGAAGTGGAGTGGGAAAATATGCGAGAGTGGGAATAGTACAATGCTTTTGAAATGGATTGAGCATGCTGGTTTACAAAATCAATTTAGTGATTTTTCAACCAGCATTTTAAAAAAAATGATATGCAATAGAATAAAAAAGATACAGAATGCATAGCATTGAAGGATAAATATGGTTTTGGAAACATTTAAAATATATGTAAAAATATATAAAATGTATTTATATATATATGTAACTATATAAATTATAAATAAATGCGCGCCTGCGCGTGCGCGCGCACACACACACACACACACACACACACACACACACACACACGTCGGCACACAGGCTTGGGGTTGTTTTGTAAGCTATGTCTCACATTGGGTCTCGGTCCAGACTTTGAAAACTCCTGGAACACAGGATCTAAAAGAATCCAGCAAGGTAAATTCAAGGTCAAATAAGCAGGACTCTTTTCTCCTTTTGCTGTCCACATCATTTACCGGAGGGAGAAGAAAAGGGCCTGTGAGGGAGGGGACATCAGACTGAGGCCAAACGAGGGGCAAGGGCGCATCAGGACAGGGAGGACCCCGGCGACTTCTTTCCGGATAGTCTACGGATGACCCCAGGAGGTTGATTTTGAGCGCTTCACTTAAACGCTAAACCGAAAGAACTAACTCGTTCATTATCCCTGAAAAGCCTCCAAAGGCGAAGGATTCGCGCTGCTCCTGAAGGTGACACTACATAGGGTCAGTCCCAGTAGAGGGGATTATTCTTTTCTTGGACGAGGAACCGGGAAGTGGGCGGGGCGTGGGAAGCGCGGGAAGGCCCGGTAGGGTCGGTCCAAAGAGTGACTCACGTCTTGCTTTGCACAGCCCACCAGAGGAACAAGCAGTTCTGCCCTTTGGGACCTATCCGCGAGCGGAAGCCCCAGGGCGCTGGTAGGGTTGTGGCCTTTCCGCGGGCCAGAGACGCTCCCTGACCGTGGGCACCACCTGTCCCAGCCCCGGCCCTGCGGCAGGCCGACTTGGCTGCCTGGTCGCCGGGCCCACGTGACCTGTCGCGCCGGCCACCGCCTCCGCCGCGCCCAGGCCCCGCCCCCGTGACGTCTAGCTACCTCAGATTGTCTGAATGTTCCTTCTCTTTCCGCTTTCGGTAATTGGTCGGCCAGGCAGACAGCGCCCCCCCCTCCGCCCCGCCCCCGGAGTCGTGGGGAACGCTGGTGGGGGCGGGGCCTGGGCTGGAGGGGCGGGGTGAGAAGGCTCCGCGCCGGTAAAGGGGCCGCCCGAGCGCGGTCCGAGCCATCTACTGCTGCCGGTCCCCCGGCCCTCCCGACTCGCCGCCCGCCCCTTCGCCGCCCGCCGCCGTCACTCAGGGAAACGGGCTGCGACCGCCCGCCGACCCCAAGCTGGTTTCATGGCAGCCGCGAAGAAAGCAGTTTTGGGGCCGTTGGTGGGAGCAGTGGACCAGGGCACCAGCTCGACGCGCTTTTTGGTGAGCCCGGGGTGCCCCTGAGTAGGTGATGAACCGGGGCGGGAGCCTTGGAACGCCGGGGCTGGGTGTCGCGTCCCCATCCCGTTCTTCCCACGGCCCGGGGCCCCGGCCGCCAGGCAAGAGAAGGAGGCCAAGAGCCCCGGAGCGGGACTTGCCACGCTGGAGCTGCCCCGCCCGGGCCTGGGGGAACGCGGCCTCTCGCGACCCCCGCGGCTGAGCTGAGCAGCCGTGGCCTTGAAGGAGGAACCGGGCCGCCTTCTAATGGGGGGACTCCTCCCCCGAAGGGAGCTAGGACTCGTCGAGCGTCCGTGCAGAGCAGCCCGCCTGCAGCCAGGGACAGGTGGCCACATTGACCGCTGCTGCAGTCTTCCCCAGAAGCATTTGGCCTGCCGGGGGCAGGACGTCCTTGGATGGGGGAAGCTGTGTCACGGCTGTGGTAGCCTAACAGCGTCCTTTGGAGCAGTGGAACGAATATAGTATTAGCGTGATGATGCCTTGTCATTCTCTCCCACAGACATTGCAGAAGGTAGAACGCTAAGGCGGGGGGCGGGGGCCGGCGAGTGGCAGAGCACATTAGGAAAAAGTCACACTACACTGCTTTTACCAGAGTCTTTATTTAATTTCGAAGATTCGTAAATTTCATTTCTGATACTTTGCCCATTACAAAGATGACTGTCCTCTCTGCGCTTCACAGCGTAAAGCGGCAGGGAAATTCTATTTCTCGTTTTATTTACCATGTCTGACAGAAGAGTTTTGCCATAATGGAGTGCTATTTAAGTGACTTTCTGCTGATTAATTTGTTTTGGGCAATTAGGAAACTTGCTCTTAAAGTGACCTAGCACTGACTTCAGTAAGATAATTTAAAACTAATTTTAAAAAACTATTGTTGTTTAAGAGCCCATGCTTTCAGTGGACATTTGACTAATCTGGCAAGTTGATGTAAATATTTAATGACTACTTAGCTCCCTCTTCACTTCTTTGTCTCAAATCATGTTTTCATGCATTATTTAGTATGTATATATACTGTATGTATACATTGTACATACAGTATATATATTTTTTTCAGAGCTCTGTTTAGTTGACCAAAACCTGCATTTGCACCTTCATTTTTTTTTTTAGTGAGTGAGTATTTTTGTGTTTTTAAAAAATTAATTGATTAATTTATTTTTGGCTGTGTTGGGTCTTCGTTTCTGTGCGAGGGCTTTCTCTAGTTGCAGTGAGTGGGGGCCACTCTTCATCGCAGTGCGCGGGCCTCTCACTATCGCGACCTCTCTTGTTGAGGAGCACAGGCTCCAGACACGCAGGCTCAGTAGTTGTGGCTCACGGGCCCAGTTGCTCCGTGGCATGTGGGATCCTCCCAGACCAGGGCTCGAACCCGTGTCCCCTGCATTGGCAGGCAGACTCTCAACCACTGTGCCACCAGGGAAGCCCCTGTACCTTCATTTTGATACTCATCTCTCTTGTCTAAAGTCAAAAGCCTTCAGTCCAGTTTTAGCTTGGTTCTTATTTAATGACTTACCTTGGTTTGAGCTGCCAAGACATAATTCTACCGTCTCTTACACTGTTTACCTTCTGATCACCCAGGGCAGGTTTCACTATGTCTTATCTTCATGTAAGTGTCTATAAAGTAATCCAGAATCATAAGTAAGAAACTTAGCCTACCTGGATTTGATTAATAAAATACACAATCATCACTACCATCTTCCCAAATTAAGAAAGACCATCAAGACAGTGCGCTGTTCGTTGAGTTTTGAAGCCGTATTCAAGAATTGCCCACACAAATGCCTCCAGGGGCCAGGCAGGTAGAGGGAGGAGGGCAGACTGGAGAGCAGACTCAGGCTAAGGGGAAACCTGTAGCTGCCAGGCAGGAACACTAGCCCCGTGCTGCCAAATCTTCAAATTCTTTAAGAAAAGCTGGTAGGCTAGAGTTTTCAGTGAAATCTTCCTGTTCTTAAATGTTGGCAACTAGTTCCTAATGGATTGTAGGGGCCAAACCAAACATGGCAGTTGTTCTCAAGTTTATGCAGCCTTTGCCCTCTATGAAAGTGGGTAAAATATTTCATAACTCTGT
The DNA here is from genome assembly GCF_003676395.1 of Aethalodelphis obliquidens. Lineage (NCBI taxonomy): Eukaryota > Metazoa > Chordata > Mammalia > Artiodactyla > Delphinidae > Aethalodelphis > Aethalodelphis obliquidens. Next base: position 363,766 of record NW_020838042.1, read on the forward strand.
AGGCTGCCTTTTTAGTTACCAGCCTGACTGTGCCTTTCTTCCTTTTGACTTTTCACTGTTGCTCTCCATATAGCCCAGCAATCTTCTTTATCTACTGCAGGTTGTTCCTGGTCCCTCAGATTTTGTTGCCCAAGAGGCATCTTTCTGCATTGGTGGGGAAGGAATGAAAACTTAGTATCATCACAATCAGTTGTTCAGTGTCATGAGCCTTTAAAAAGTTGGGTGCTGTTTACTGTGGCTTGATCTCAGTGAGTAAGCTAAGGTGCACATTCAGAAGGTTCCTGTCCTGCTTATAGAATGATGTTTAGAAGTTGATCAATAAAGTTTCCTGCTGCTTGAGAAACAACTATGCAAGAAAGCTTCAGAGGTAAATAAAAGACTACCTGTGTGAAGGGATCCTGTGTGAAGTAGAGAAAAACTTGGGAATGGTTTAGAAAGGGTTTTTTTTTCCCTTGGTTATAAGGAAAGAGGTTTGCTAAAGCACTCCCTACAAAATACAGATAATAGAGTTGCTGAATAAGTGCTTCAGCCACAAGGTGATTCCCAGGAGTTGTTCTAGTCATATTGTTCCACATTGTAATTATGACTCAAAAATATTTGCTTACCTTCTCAGGAAAGAATACAGCAGGTAAGGACTGTCATAAGGAAGCTTATAGAGTGAAAGGTACTAAAATAATTTCCTGACCATTATTCATTGAATTGTCATATCTCATTCAACATTCACAAGACCAATAACCTTGCTAAGTTTTCCTTTCCCTTTTTCTATGCCAGCTATATTGGCTTTCTCCCATAAGGGACACAAGATTTCTTTATTCATGTTCTTTCATCCAAGGGAGATGCTTCCTCCCTGTGAAAATTTCCCATATCTGCTTCTTGAAATTGTGCTCTACCTCCAAATTTTACTCCAAATTTTACCTCCAAATTGTACTCAACTGCCATCTCTTGGTGGAAGTCTTCCTCAAACCCTTAGTCAGAATTTCTCCCCCTTCCTATAGCATTCTTTTTTATTTGTTAATAGCTCTTAGCATCTACTTCGTGTCATTGTATATCTGCTGTACTTGAAAGCAGGAACCTCCTTTTTAAGACTTGTTCATCTTTGCATTCCTTAAAATATCTTGGTCAACATGACAAATCAACATCTGTTTTATCTACAGGAGCACTTTATACATATTTGTTGAATAGATTTTTATAGGTCAACTGAATTTTAAATCTGGTTTTCTTTTTTATCTTGTCAAAAAAATGTTAAAACTCTCTGACTTAGGTATGTTTGATTACTTAATTTCTTCTCTTTTAGTAGTAGACCTGCAATTTTAGAACATGTTCGTTTCTTCCTCTAGTTGTCAAAGACTTAAATCTTGGGATCCTATACATATGTTTTGTACCAAAGGAAAATTTCCAACTTGTCTGATAGGAAAGTGAACTGGGCTTGGCATGTGTTTACCCAGATTGCAGAGTAGGAACTTCTTGGAAAGAGAATTAGTGTAACAGGTTTCAAGGAGGAGCCATTTCTTCGTAAGACAAAAGCTTCAGCTTAAACAGTCAACTTCCTTCTTTAATTTGGTAACTTTATTTTTTCCCCATTAAGTTGACTGCTAAAAAAAACCCAAAAAACAAAAAACAAAGGATTAGAATGTGTTGTGACTTGCGATGTGTCAGGCACTGCATTGAGGACTTTTCCAGCATTATCTCATTTAATCCTCATAACAAATATGATGTAGGTAGTATTATTAAGCTCCTTTACCCAGATGATTAGACCGTGCTGAAGAGTGTGCCCAAGGTTACAGAGTAACGTGGAACTGGGATTCAAGTCCAGGTCTGTCACAGTCAGAAACCTATCCTCCTAACACCTTCTGCCTTAGGCTCCCGAGCTACCTGAGTACAGTCAAACCTGGGTATCTAGGAGACTGGTTCCAGGACCCCCGTGGATACTAAAATCCTAGGATGCTCATGTCCCTTATATAATAAAATGGTGCATTATTTGCATAAAATCTATGCACATCCTTCCATATACTTCAAATCATCTCTAGATTACTTAAACCTAACACAATGTAAATGCTATGTAAGTAGTTGTGAATACAATGTAGATGCTATGTAAATAGTTGCTAGGCCCATGGCAAATTCAAGTTTGGCTTTTTGGAACTTTCTGGAATTTTTTAAAAATATTTTTGATCTGTGGCTGGTCGAATCTACAGAAACGGAACCGTGGATATGGAGGGCTGACTGCACTGTGAAGGGAAGATGGGAGGCTGGGGAAGGCCATTTACCAGTTCGGATTATGGTCACAGATGAATCTTCAACAAGCAAAACGTACTCACACACAGGTTTCACAATATGTAAAAAACTGTTGCCTTTGAAAAAGTCCTGCTGGTTTGGATCATCTTGTGACTCAGATTAAGCGGGGCCTGGGCAGGGCTTAGGTGTAGTCACCATGGATAATGGTTGCGTAACCATTTTGTTCCAATAGCCAGCATCTATGAAGAATGATCTGAATTGTAGCTCCATGCTTATTTTGGCAGGAAACATTGCCTTGACCCCGGTTGTCTCATCATACTTAGAGATCTCAAGGTTAAGGGATAGATTTCCGCTTTCTTTTTTCATTTATGTATCCAACGCATATAAGTATTAGGCACCCATTAAGGGCCAGGAACTAATGAACAGTAAATTTGGTAAAACTAATTTGGCTCATAGCTCGAATGAGGCCCCCCTTATAATAAATGTAAATGTGATTCTTTTGTGTCCCCCACACACTAAGTTGGTTAGTTTTCTTGCCCATAACATTACAGACATGGCAAGAACATGTTCTCATCAGAGAGCTGCCACCCTCTCTTGTCCTTTTGTCTCATAGGCATAAGTGTTTAGAGCCTTCAGTTTTGAGTTTCTTCAGGGGCAGAATGGTGTCTTTTTTCCCCCTCTCCAAAGCCTAATACAGCATCTGGCGTCTGGTCGGTGCTCATTACATGAATAGACAACAGCAGAGAGAGGCCTCCAGGGCTTGATGTGTTGACTAGAACTCTTGGACTGAAAGACTAGAAAGGGAGAACTTGCGGGGTCTTGGAAAAAGTTGAATTTGGCAACTATAGCTATGTTAGATGTATGAATATGCTATTTAATATAATTTCCTTTTTTAAGAAAAATACAATGCCATTTGCTGTGTTTACTTCTGTGGCTTGTTGGAAGATGCCATTATGCCTTCTGTGGTCAAGTTTGCAATGTAACATGATTGTAGCTAATATTTTTATTTTAGGTCCTGCAAATTTACATAGTGTTTTAGAGGTGGAGTTTATATTCCTGAAAAATGTCTTACTTATCACACAGTAAAGCTGAGTGTGGCATGAGTAGGCTAGTGGGGAAACCACGTGGGGAGGGAAGTGAATGCATGTTTATGATGGGATGGCTGAGTTAGTCATAGGGTGAGTGAGGCAAGCGTGAAAGACAGTTACTTCGTAAGGACTGTATTTCGTCTTCATCTCTCCACTACTTCCCTTCTGCTGAGACAGAAGGCATGCGTTGTTTCAGAAAGTCCTTTTAAAACAATTTTTATAGAAGTAATTTTCCTTGTTTCTTCAGCTTTTTAACTGTCCCCCTCCTCCAAATCTGGAATTGACCATGATTTAGGCACAATGGTAAATATAGAGCTAATGACTTCTAATTCTAATTCTCCTCTTATAATAGAAGTAGTAAGAGTAGCAGTAGTAGTAATAATCATAATAAGTAGCAGTAGTAGCAGTAGTAGTAGTAGCAGCAGTAGTGGTAACATCTTTTGGGCTTATGCTATGCTATCTTTGGGTTTTGGGTTTATGCTATGCGCCTGCACTGTGCTGAATTCCTTTCCTATGTGAAGTTGTTTCTTCAGTTTTTAATTGCCCTCCCCCACCAAAAACAAAATCTGGAGCTGAGACAGGATTTGGGCTTAGAGATGAGTACAGAACTGGTGATTTTTTTAATTAATTTATTTAATTTATTTTATTTTTGGCTGTGTTGGGTCTTCATTGCTGCACGGGCTTTCTCTAGTTGCGGCGAGCAGGGGCTACTCTTCGTTGTGGTGCACGGGCTTCTCATTGCGGTGGCTTCTCTTGTTGCGGAGCACAGGCTCTAGGTGTGTAGGCTTCAGTAATTGTGGCACGCGGCCTCAGTAGTTGTGGCTCGTGGGCTCTAGAGCGCAGGCTCAGTAGTTGTGACATACGGGCTTAGTTGCTCCGCGGCATGTGGGATCTTCCCGGACCAGGGCTCGAACCCGTGTCCCCTGCATTGGCAGGTGGATTCTTAACCACTGCGCCACCAGGGAAGCCCACTGGTGACTTTTTGAATCCTAACTCTTATCACCTATCTGCTGTGCTGGTGGTAGTAGTAATAATAGGAACAGTAATAAAAATAGTACCAGTTGTAGCCACAACAGTAATGGTAACATCTTTTGGATACATGCTGTGTGCCTGCCCTCTACGAAATACTTCTCATACATTTTTTTTTATTATATTCTATATATTTTCGATGTTTTAAATGAAAAAATTTAAAGCACACTGAAAAGTAAAAAGACAAACGTAATGAATGGCTGTGAATCCATCACCCAGATTTAACAATTATTCATACTTGTCATATTTTCTTAATGTAGTTTTTTGGTGAATTTAAACCTGGAGTCAGCTATTTTTCCAAATATTTCTCCAAGTTTTCCTTTAGTGATTAACCATATTTAGAGACGAAATTCTGAGTTCTAGTGTTGGTCACTGTCGCAGAGATGTCACTGTTTCTAGGCTCTTTCAGGGGACGGATTTTAAAAGCCTCAGTTCATATTGATATTTCCAGTTCTAATTAACTTTACAGTTCACTTAAGTTCTTTCATTTTATATTTATTTCCTCTTGCACCGAAAAATCTTGGTTCCTGACAATATTAGCATACATTATTTTATTTAATCCTTTTACAGATGGAAAAGTCCAGGCTTAGAGAAGTTAAAGTCAAACACCTGACATGGGCAGGGCTGGGCTTGACCCCCAGCCCCAGCTCTCCCAGGCCCATGCTCTTTGCCTCCATGTTACACCAAGCATAACGTTCTCAACTGCCTTTTCCGGCCCACATGAAATTCTAAGACTGGATCTCTTTTTTTTTAATTGACATATAGTTGACATATAACGTGGTATAAGTTTAAGGTGTCCACCACGTTGTTTGATACATTTGTGTATTGCAGTACGGTTACCACCATAGCATTATCCACGTAGCTCTACCATGTCACATAATTATCATTTATTTTTGTGGTGGAAATAATTAAGATCTACTTCCTTAGCAACTTTGAAGTTTATGATACATTACCATTGACTATAATCACTCTGCTGTGCATTAGCTCTCCAGGACTTATTTATCTGCTAGTTCCAAGTTTGTACCCTTAATGGATCTCTTTCTTTAAGCTTATGACCTAAAACATAAGCAATTGACTACTGGGTATCTCCACTTCTGTGCCGAGTTACACCTCAAACACACGTTATCATCTAAAATGAAATTTGCAATCTCCTTACCCCCTTCTGTACCCTAACTACTTCTCCTTGCCCTACCTTTGTCTTGTAAACACTGCCTACTCTAACTTGTAACCTGTAACCTGTCATCCTTGAGTATTCCTCCTTTTTCGTCACTCCTCCCCATCCAAGCCCTTGACGCATCTATTTGCTTATACCTCCTAAACTGAATCTCTCTCAGCAATGCACTTCATTCAGTCCCCACTGCTGCTGGCCTCCAAGTGGAGCCCTCTAGGTGTCTTACCTGGGTCACTGCAGACACATCTGCCTCTGCTCTCCCTGCCTCAGCCTAGCTTCTCCACCGTTCCCAGTCCCACTCGGACTCCCTTGTAATTCAACCTTAAGTCTTAGCCTGGAAGTTACCTCTTCTGAGAGCCCTTCTCTGAGCCCACCAGTCTGGGTTGGATGTCCTACCTCCTCGTTGTAGCATAGGCAGCCCTGTGTTAGAAAACTCCTTTGTATTCACTGCCACTTAATGAATGAAAAAGTCCTAATTAGTATCAGTCTGATTTTGTACTGGAAAAGCTCTGCATTGGTATTTAGAAAACCTAGAGTTTAGCCCTGTTTTGTCAGTATTATCCGATCTCTTGGAGCTCCCTTTGCAAATAAGAGAGCATTCCATTAGGGCCATGGGTTTCAGTGTGTGTTGTCATTTTGTTTTTTGCCTTGGAACTCCATTGTTAAGCTCTCTTCTGGAAGCTGAAGTCAATAAAATGTGAAATCTAAGGGAGGGCGTGGTCCAGAGCTCCCTGTCCTTCCCTCTCAGCTTCTGAAGGGTCCTAGAGATGCGGGCAGCACACTTTGAAAACACTAGCCCAGAGGAACTCTAGGATCTCTTCTAGATCCCATAGACTCTTGTGTCTTAAAGTATTTCTTTAAATTAATTTTCTTAAAGAGAGTTTTCTGTTCTGTGCCATTGTGAGTCTGAAGTTTTAACTAATTTTTAAATTAGGTGAATTTCAAACTTGAAAAGGGAGAAAAACATGAGGAGCATCTGTAATTCTGGGTGTTTCTTCCTTGCCATCTAATGATTTTTAGACAAATGACTGTGCTAGACCTTTTATAAAGCAAACTCTATAGCCACTGCCATCTTTCATAGACAAGGGCTTTTGAAATCTACTTGAAAAGAACCGACTAGCGCTCTCGCTACTTGGCAATGTGTTCTCATATGGAGTGTCTCATACTCTTCAGCCATAGAGTCTTATGGAAACATCATTAGCCTGCTTTGTGTACTTGTCCGTCTGCAGACAAATGGATAATCAGGAGGCTTCACTACAGTTCCTCACGTGAACCTAGATTTATGAGAAAAGCAGTACTCCACAACTTCACTGTCCAGTATGACAGCCACTAGCTGCAGGCGGCTATTGATCACTTTAAATGTGGTTAGTCTGAATTGAGGTGGACCATAAGTAAAACATCTATACCAGATCTCAAAGACTTAGTACTACAAGAGTGAAAGATCTAATTAATTTTATATTGATCACCTGTTGAAATAATTTTAGATATATTGGTTTAAATAAAATGTTATTAAAATTAATTTCACCTTTTTTTTGTGTTTTTTTTTTGGCTTCATTGGGTCTTCGTTGCTGCGCGCGGGCTTTCTCTAGTTGCAGCAAGCGGGGGCTACTCTGTTGCAGTGCATGGGCTTCTCATTACGGTGGCTTCTCTTGTGGAGCACGGGCTCTAGGCGCGTGAGCTTCAGTAGTTGTGGCTCATGGGCTCTAGGTGCACAGGCTTCAGTAGTTGCGGCACGCGGGCTCAGTGGTGGCTTGCGGACTCAGTGGTGGCTTGCGGGCTCTAGAGCACAGGCTCAGTAGTTGTGGCGCACTGGCTTAGTTGCTCCGTGGCATGTGGGATCTTCCCGGACCAGGGCTCAAACCCATGTCTCCTGCATTGGCGGGCGGATTCTTAACCACTGCACCACCAGGGAAGTCCCCATTTCCCATTTTATTTAATATTTTTTTCCTAATAAGTACCTGATAGACCACAGTTCTTTAGATATTCAGCAAATATTTACTGATTATCAAACCCTATGCCAGGCACTATTCTAGGCCCTAGAGATGCTTCAGCAGATAAAATGGGACAGTTGGAGTGGACATCCTAGAGACCTACCCAATGCTAAGTTGTAAATTACTGGGCTATTACATGGGCTTCAGCCAAGTGCCTTTTATTTATGATGTATCAAGTTAACCTTTGCCGTGTAAGATATTTTATCTCCTCAAAGGACTTGAGAATTTGCCTTCTTGCTTTCATTATGTTTATTACTTCCTCTCCCAAAAATGATGTGTGTGGTGGGGAGGGAGGGGAGCAGCAACCCGACCCACTGTGTGTTTTCCCTTATTACTTTCTTCCTTAGTCTGCATTCAGCAAGTAATTTTCTCCCACAGGAAACCTAGGCCTGGAAACACTTTCTTAATTGGATGTGACTTTACTGCTGCAATTATCGTGATTTTGGAAGTTAGTTTTAATTAAAATATGAATCCTTACTCTGAAAGACTAAGTAATTTGATACTTAAATATAGGTACACCCAGGTGAGAAATAAATATATCTGAAAAAAAGGTTGCTAAGTTTTTAAGAAGTGTTGTTTTAGTGGTTTTAAATTTGTGGAGGCTTGTACTGCGCTTCTTCTCTGGTAGCTTTCATTCATTGGTTTTAATGTTTTATCATCAAGGGTCAGCAATTCCTGACAAGCATGTCACAGAGAGCACTCAGCTTGATGCCACGGCACTCTTCTCCCCCTGCTGATATGGCTCTACTTACCTCTCCTAAGAGCTAGATGCATTGTTACACTTCCCTTCAAAGGAATTTACACAGTATACTTTCCTGCCTGGGCATCTATTGACTCCTGTCTCCACATCCAAGGTAGATGCAGAATGGAACCATATACTATCACTATCAGCATTTGGCCAGCTCTCTTTTATTTTTGGTTTTCCTATTCTCTAAAAGAAATCCATACTATTAATTGGTTGATGTATTAAGTTTCCTACACCTGGAACCATTTGTTTTAAAGAATGAGGAATTGCCTCTTTAGCTTTATCTTTAATAGATTTTCATTTATCTAAAGAGAAGTTATTATTTCTTAAGCTACCTTATAACTTACATGATTCTATCTGAAGAGAAAGTAGAACATCTTGTAAGGCATTTCATCTGAAATGATTTTTCTATCAGTGAATAAGAACTTCAGTTGCTGAATAACTTTTTTTTTTTTTTTTTTTTTTTTTTTGGTGGTACGCGGCCTCTCACTGTTGTGGCCTCTCCCGTTGTGGAGCTCAGGCTCCAGACGCGCAGGCTCAGCAGCCATGGCTCACGGGTCCAGCCGCTCTGCGTCATGTGGGATCCTCCCGGACCGGGGCACGAACCCATGTCCCCTGCATCAGCAGGCGGACTCTCAACCACTGTGCCACCAGGGAAGCCCACTGAATAACTTTTAAACATCTTTGCTCTCTACCTGCATTTTTACCCTAATATTGCAATATATTTTTCAGGTTTTCAATTCAAAAACAGCCGAACTACTTAGTCATCATCAAGTGGAAATAAAACAAGAGTTTCCAAGAGAAGGGTATGTTTCCTAATTTAATATGTAAATGTACATCATGTTTATTAGTCCATCTCACCCCACCTGCCCTGTGCTTTTGTAAAGTAAACTTAACCAAACACCCTCCTGAGAAGACGTGAGGGATAGGTATTAGTCAAAAAAAGAAGCAGTAACTTGGTAGCTCAGCAAAAACATGTGGATGATTGACGGCTTAGGAATTCAGTGACAAACGGAAGCGATAATAAAGTAATAAAGCAAAGGAGTATTAGATATCAGAAATTCCACGTTGACTTTGAAATCATTTAGTCCTGTGTGTCCATCATTGCCAAACTGCTGCTTTGCTGATTTGCATGTAAGGGTTTTTTCCTTAAATAAAGATATGTTTTTAAAAAACATTCATATATCTTATCATCTAATACTAAAATCATCCTTTTGGGGAATAATGTTCATATATAGTAATTGTGATATTACTACTTATATATATGTATTATATAGTACATATACATATATTATACAGTATTTTATTTAAAATTTGGTATTCATAATACAGCCACTTTGAAAAACTGTGTGGCAGTTTCTTATAAAATTAATCATACATCTGCAACATTCCACTCTTAGGAATTTATCCAAGAGAAATGAAAGCATATGCCTATAGGAAGACTTATCTACATGAATGTTTATAGTAGCTTTGTTCATACTAGCCCAAACTGGCAACCCCTCAAATGTCTGCCATCAGTAGAACGATAGCAATGAAATACTGTTTGACAGTTTTTCAAAAGTGACCTGATACATGCAATGACATGGTTGAATCTCTTTGATATCCTGGAGAGTGAAAAAAACTGGCCACAAAAGAATACATCCTGCATGGCTCTATCTGAAATTCAAGAAGAGGCTAAACTAATTAGGATGATGGAAATCCGAAAAGTAGTTGCCTGTGGAGTGTGTGATTGACTTGAAAGAGGCATGAAAGAACTTTTCTGGAGCAATGGAAATATTCTATATCTTGACTGGGGTGTTGGTTAGATTAGTATATACATTTGTAAAAACTCAACAAACTGTGCACTTTCAATTTCATTTCATCATAAAATTTACTTCAATTTAAGAAAGAGAGGGAAAACAGTGTGTTACCAAATTTTCCGTTAAAAATTTTCTCCTATGTTTTAGAGAATTCCTTTGTTTAATAATAAAAGCTATTGATATGTTAGCAGCATTAGAATGACCGCCCACAGGCCTGATCCCAGTGCAATTTAGAGAGAGAATAGCTAGACTTGGAGGGACAAAAATTAGAAATATGTGGAAGGAGATTGGGTTTTGGAAAACGAGAATTTAGAGACAGAACTCAAAGCTCAGGAAAGCCAGGCAGACCTGAGGAAGGCAGAGAAGAAAGGCATTTGGAATTCCCTTGCTACTTCCAGATTCTAGCGTAGGATTCTTTTAACTTGTGTCCTTTCTACTTTTGCATAGAAAAAGTATGCCATTTGTTTCTCCCAGGTATTCTTCCTTTTCATTTATTATGAGCCATTCATCCTTCTGAGGTCCTTGTACCTTAACCATAATTGCACTGGGATTGGGTCTGAAAACTGGGACCAATCACTTGTCTACATGAAATAGTTATTGGAAGGAATGTACATTTTTCCCCTAAATTCTAACAAAACATTTTAGGAAATAAAATGACAAAAGAGATTAGTATACTTATTTGACTTCTTAGAATTTGTTTTGCTTCATAAATAAATAAATACACAGATATATAAGTAAGTAAGTCAGTGTATCAAAAGAATAATATCTATATCTAGTCTGTTTAAAACTGACTAATGACTAGTGAAACATAAAGATAGTATATCAGAATTCATCACACCCACAGAATATAAAGAATTGGGGAACCAGTTTCTTACTGGATTTGAAAAATGATTTAAAAATAGGTAGCATATTTGCTATTTGTGGCCTGGTATTGCTTACCTCCTTTCAAATAATTAATTACTATATGAAGAATAATAAAAATGTAAAGTAAATAGGCTCTTCTTTAAATCATTTCTTTAGAATATTGGATATGCTTTGCTTATCTGATTTTCTTCGATTTGTGCAGCCACTCCCTCATAAGTGAACATCTCTAGAGAAATAAATTATATGTGTCTTGCTCTCTTGTGGACTAACCAAATACATTCTTTTGTTTGAAGATGGGTGGAGCAGGACCCTAAGGAAATTCTGCATTCTGTCTATGAGTGTATAGAGAAAACGTGTGAGAAACTTGGACAGCTCAATATTGATATTTCCAACATAAAAGGTATTTTTCATATTTTACTCTATATATGATTATCTCAATTAAATTCATTCATCCAGCACATACTTGAGTGCCCATGCAGTGGCAAGCATTTCTTTGAGAACTGAGGATACAACAATAAACAGGAAGATTAGGTCCCTGTTCTCATGAAGCTTTTATTTTGGTGGGAGTGAGACCAACAGTAAGAGTAGATAAGTACCAGCTAATTTCAGATGCAGATAAGTTCCATACAGAAAGTAAAACCCAGTGATATGCTAGAGTGTGCACAGAGAGGCTTCCTTTAGATTGGAAGGCCAGAGAAGTCCTCTCTGAGGAGGTGACACTTTTGCTGCGGTGTCAAAGGCCAAAAGGGGCCAGCCATGCAAATATCTGGGGGGGAAATGTTAGAGGAAAAGAAAGCAACACATGCAAAGGGCCTGAGGTGGGAATAATTTTGGCCCATTCCTGGATCAGAAAGAAGGCCAGCATGTCAAAAATACAGTGGAAGAAGGGTGACAGGTGAGGTTGGGTGGGTAAGGGGTTTCAGAAGGAACTGAAATCTGAGAAGTGGACGGGGCCTTGTCGGCCACAGTTAGGAGTTTGGATGTTATTCTTAGTATCACACGGAGCCATGAGAAGACTTTAAGCAAGGCCATAGGGGATGACAGGATCTGACTTGCAGTTTAAAAACAACTTCCTGACTGCTGTACGGAACACTGTGGAGAGTGAACAGTAAAGGCGTAAGTGTGGACACAAGGAGACCAGTGTGGAGGCCGCCGTGGAAGTCCTGAGAGAGAGGACGATGACTTGATTGTGACAGTGGTAGCAGTGGAGGTGGGGAGAAAGGGCCAGAGCTTGCTGATGGATTGGATGTCAGGGTAGCAGAGAGAGTAGTGGGGTGGGGGAAAGAGATGGGTCACAGATGAGGCTTGGGGTTTTTGCTGGAGCTCCTGGATGGACAGGGATACCCTTTACTGGGGAGAGAAAGACTAGAATAAGGAACAGCTTGGGGAGCGGGGAGGTTGTTTGAAATCAAAGCACTTCACTTTTGAAATCTCCCTTAAGTAATTGTCTGAGAGTGTTAGGTTATTACAAGTATCTCCCTTTAATTCCTAGTAGTTTTAATAGAATATCTGCCTGAGTTTGGCTTTGCATCATTCATAAGGGAGAAAAAAAATAACCCAGTCATCTAAAATTGATATGCTACTAGTGTAAAGGGTGGAAGCATAATACGGTAATTGCCATCTCCTTAGAGTTTAAATTTTTCAAGCTCACCATTCAAGGGCTACTTTTTTTTTCTTTCTTAGGTAGTTTGACTCTAGATACGGGGAACCATCAGTTGGTGGTGGTGGTTCCTTAATTCATGTCATCTTGGCTCTGAAATTTACCAGCACTCCTGAGTTGAAACATTGATTTTTTTTTTCAGACTTTCCCTTATTTGTATAAATAAAACTCACTTTAAAAAAGGCTAAGTATAATCAAAACCAGTCACTCAGCAAACTCAGAGTGCCTACGATGTGCTAAGTGTGCTAGGGAAACAGTGGAGCACAAATAGGGTCGTGCCGCTGTCCAATGGGGGAAACATGTTAATCCAATCACAGATTAATGGAAAAATGTAACAGTGATATTTCTGTTACTGCAGATTTTTACAAGAAATACCCATGTACGATTTGATATTTTGTTAACAGTTTTTTAATATCCATGTACGATTTGATATTTTGTTAACAGTTTTTTAATATCCTACCTTCGTTTTATCCCTACATCTAAGTGAAGTACTTCAAACTTCTTTTACAGTTGCATTCACCAAGTTTTAGATGAGTCCTCTGTCAAAGTGATTGTTGGTCAATTTCCTTGAACTGTCCTCACAACTTTCATGGTCTAAACAGTGTAAACGTGTAAGAGGCACTCAGTCGCACACTCTGTTGTCGAAATATCCATTACCAGTGATGTAAATAATCTAGGTGGCGGAATGCCATGTTCACGATGTAGATTCCAGAGCCATTGGCCATGATTTTGACCTCATTCTACCTCCCTTTCAGGTGAGGTAGGCTGCGACATGTTGGCCTTCTAGACCCACTCAGGTGGCATTCTTTTTTCTCTTGTTTTTGTGGTGTTCGTGAAGATGACACATAACCCCAGTCCAGGTCACTTGTCTTCCACTTGCACTGTCTGTAAGAATACTGAGCACACAGCTCTCTGCTCTACGCTCCTCTGTGTCTAGCCAGTGTGAAACCCATACCTGAACCAAAGTGACCCAGCACTTCCTTCTCAACAACTACCAGCCTATGGCCAAGGAAGAGAACGTTCCACAAGCCCCTCCATACCGGGCCAGTTGTGTTAAAAAATTTTTTTCCCAGGTAATTTATTGAATTGGCACTGTCAAGGGCCAAGCTTTTGCTTGCCTATATAGAGCTCTAGGTCACAGAACCCTAATGCTGTAAAGGATCTTCCATCACTTAGACCTAGCTGCAAATGAGAGAACAGGGACCCTTTGCAGGTCGTGTAGCTATTTAGTGGTGGTATAACATGAAAGCACAACTGCCCTGTCTCCTGGTCCAGTGCTTTCTTTCCTGAGCCACACTGATAATAACCTCAAAAACCACTTGAGTTTTTGGTTCCAAAGTGGCAAAGAAATGAGTTTTTTCCAGCTAAAGGGTGATTCATTTATCATCTTACCTGGTAATCATTGAGTTCATCATAGCTGGTTGTATTTCTTTGGCAAACTCCAGTTTCATTGGTTTTAGTTGTCCTCATCTGCCAAAGTTTGTTGATTTCAGGTCCCTATAAACAATGTCTCCATAATTAAAGTTCACTTTCCAGTTTAACAGCTCACTTGAGCCCAAGACAAGTAAATAGGCTGCTTCTTTCCATCTTGGCTTAGAGAGCTGGGCCGCTCTGTTTGCCTGTCCCTGGACTGAAGGAAATACAAACTATAAAGAGTTACAATACCACATAGTCTCATTCGTCCTCCCTCATGAGATCCAAGCAAAATACAACATACACTGTTACAAAGTTGAGAACATCAAGTCCTCAGTGATTAGGTTAGATAGTAGTTCTCACACCCTTAGAGGACAGGGAAGCCCGCACACCCAGTGCCTCGCCCTAGCCAACACATCCACCCACCTTTCCTTCGCCTCTGAGACTTGGCCTCTCAGAAAGGCACTCTTTGTCCTAAAGGGCTTCCCAGCAATGGCCATATCTCCCTTGCAAGTGGTATAACTTGCCACAGGCACACGTCTCCCAGACGTGGAAGCTTTCTACCTCTTCCCAATGGCGCTTTTAGTAGCCCCAGAGCCTTCCTCTGGGGCTTACATTGTTTTGCTATGTGCGTTTATTGGGTTGTTGTTGTTTTCTCCAGAAATGTGTTCCAATTAGAAATTATAATTTTATTTTTAAATAAGGGTGCATGTCATCTATAATTCCACCAAGACAACAATGATAACATTCTGGAGTATTTCCAAAGGCTTTTTTCGAAGTAAATTTTCTTAATGGCGATTATAACTTTTCACAGGCAATATTAAGCAAAATTTAACCAGATTTTGAATATAGCATTTAACTAGTTAATTGTACTAGTGACACTCAGTTTTGAGGGAAAAAAAATCCCCTGAAAAAGAATATATGGATGAAGCATGGACCTGCTAGATACGAGAGTAATGTGTTAGGTTTTATATTGTCCAGTGATTTTAGTATCTCTAGCTAAAAGACTTGCACGTCACATTCATTTGCTCTTATGGTAGGTGAACTAGGGTGGAGGATTATAAAACCTAAACATGTTATTCTGAAAAAGAAGGAATTAAAATTATGGAACTATTAAGAGAAGCACATGTGCTGGGATTAGCAGTCAGAAAAGTTTTCTTTAAGAAACATAGAAAAATATAGAGGATTTTAGGGTAAAAATGCCAAGAAATTAGCACAATTAGAAGTTCAGAGGCAATGCATAAGGCCTGTGTCGGGAGAAACTGGTACTAGACTTGTTTGTGGCTGGAAGAGAATCCTGAGAAGCTGGTTCACTGGACTTCGATTGTTTGCAAGAAAAGCAATTTTGCTTGGCATGAAGGAACCAAATTAAGATAGAGGGGAAAGAAGAAGCGGTTAGAATGAAACCCGTGACTAATGAATCAGATCGAAATAGCTCTAGATAATGTTCTGAATACCAGTTAGAATGAGCCAATAAAGAAAGGTAGCGTGAAGGGCATAGAATAGAAACTCCAGGCTTGGGACTTCCCTGGTGGCGCAGGGGTTAAGAATCCGCCTGCCAATGCAGGGGACATGGGTTCGAGCCCTGGTCTGGGAAGATCCCACATGCCGCGGAGCAACTAAGCCCGCGAGCCACAACTACTGAGCCCACATGCCACAACTACTGAAGCCCGTGCGCCTAGAGCCCATGCTCCACAACAAGAGAAGCCACCGCAATGAGAAGCCCGCACACCGCAACGAAGAGTAACCCCCGCTCGCCGCAACTAGAGAAAGCCTGCGGGCAGCAGCGAAGACCCAACGCAGCCAAAAATAAATAAATAAAATAAATAAATTTATATATAAAAAAAAGAAACTCCAGGATGGCAACTAAGGAAGCAGCCAGCTAGTTAATGGGAAATTAATGCAGTGGGGAAGAATAGGAGAGTTTAGTAGACCATGAATTCATTGTGAGCCCTCATTGTAAAGTTGTCACATATCACGTTCACAATACTCCACCTTAACAACCATTGCCAAGGTCCCGCCGAGGTCTCTGGCCTCTGCTGTGCCCACAGTGCTGCTGCGGAATTCCTTTATGTGTCCCACTTAGCTCAGTCCTATTCTTTGCAACTGGTACTCCAGCCTCTGTGTAACAATGATGACAATGAATGGCAGCAATAAGTGACATTTATGGAGTGGTTACTATGTCCCAGGCACTGTTTTAATATGCATTAACTTAGGTTTTCCTTTTTGTAACCCTGTAAGATGGGAACTTTTATCATCTCCATTTTACAGAAGATAAAACTGAGACCCAGGATCATGCTGCTAGGAAGCAGAAGAGTTGGAATTTGAACCCCAGCAGTCTGGCTTCAGAGCCTGAGCTCTATTGAATAGCACCCAAGCTTCACAGTCCCTGCTTTCACAGATAACCTTGCGCTCTACTTCACAGAGAAAATTGAGGCTCTGGGGTCTAAATTCCTCAACTTCCTGTCCCAGTACTTAATGTCTGGATCTCTTGCCCCCTTCCCTCCATTACAAGGGAAGCAATAGCCTTCCGCCCTACTGAGGCTCCTCCCTCCACCTGTGTATTAATCCCATCCCCTCCTGTCACTACAACAATCAGGACCGTGTCCCATTCATTTCCAGACCCCTTTCCCCCCACATTCTCCTTTCTCTTCCTTTATTCCTACAGACCTTTTGGCCTTCTATTTTTTAAAAAACACCCTCAAATCTCTTCCTTTTACCCTATGCCTCTAGGTTTCCTGGTAGTAGAATCTCATTCATCTTTATACCTCTAGAAAAGGTGTTAAATAAAGTAAGTATATTTGCATTGGATAAAGATTATTTAGAACAAGGGAGCTAGCTGCTGGTCCCCTTCAGCTCTCTGTTGGTCAGAACATTCCTAGTATGTCTTATTCTGGGTGTACAGCTTGAGTAATTTGGACAGTTAGTTGCATGTTCCTAGGAGAGGTGGTGAAGGGACTTTAAACCATGCCCTATGGAGGTGGGGCAGGGGAAGGAAATTGGGCTGTTTAGCCTAGACAGGGGAAGAGAAGCCTGGAGGGACAGAATAGCTGCTTCAAGTGTGAAAGACTGACATGTGGAAGAAGGATTCACCTTATTCTTTGTATCTCCAAAGAATGTAACAAAGATCTATAGGTGGAAGCAATGAGGAAACGAATTGTTTTTAAATAGCAAAGCTGTACAGTAGAGATTTGTTTGCCTGGAGAGAGGTAGTGAGTATCTTGTCACTAGAAGTGCTGCCTGAATGGTCATGTAACAGGCAATTCCAGAGATTTGAGCATAAGGTGGGTTGATTATATAGCCTTTAAGGTCTGTCCTAATCTTAAATTGTGGAAAAGCTCCATCCTTTAGCCCAGTGTGTGCCACTCTGCACAGGAGAATCACCTGGGGAGTATTAAGAAAAAATACCAATGCTCAGATGCTACCCCAGGTAGTTAAATCAGAAGATTTGGGTCAGGGCCTGGGCACCAGTATTTTTTAAAAGCTCTGCAGTTGATTCTAATGTACAACCAAGTCTGAGAACCTCCAATTTAGCTGAATCAAGCCGAACTGAGTAAGATGGTATGGAATAGTATTTTACTTATAGTAACTTACTGTAACTGTAGCCCTTGAGTTGTACATAGGTTAGTATAATGTAATTGCCATCACATACTGTACTTATGCCTGATTCAAACTATATGTCTTTTGTTTGTTTGTTTTTTTGGTTGCGCTGGGTCTTAGTTGTGGCTCACGGGCTCCTTAGTTGTGGCTTGCCAGCTCCTTAGTTGTGGCACATGGGCTCCATAGTTGTGGCATGCGAACTCTTAGTTGTGGCATGCATGTGGGATCTAGTTCCCTGACCAGGGATCGAACCCAGATCCCCAGCATTGGAAGCGTGGAGTCTTAGCCACTCTGCCACCAGGGGAGTCCCTCAAACTCTATGTCTTGTAACATATTATTAAAATACATGAAGAAAACTGAATTTCTAACTAAGCGTAATATGAGTTTGCCCAGCATGAAGGATTTTATCTGTGACTATTTTCTCAAAATACAGGCATGTGTGCACACACACACATGGAGGGAAATTTCTTGTGGCAGTTAGTAAATAAACGAATGAGGTTATTGTTGGTCTCCGCAGCATGATAAATTGGGTATCGTAAAGTTGGGAAGTTATTGCATTCCCTATTTATAAGGCAACCTGCGAGTCTTTTATTTGGCTATTGATCTGGGTCCATGTTATGGTGTGCTGGTAGTGAAGCAGGGAGAAGTCTGTAGAAAGAAAAAGAAGTAGTTGACATTGGTGGTTCGCTTTTCCTGGGCCAGTCAAAGAAAATCAACTCAATACCACCACAGACGTTCCAAATGTTTTTCTTCAAATTTTTATGTTTAGTTGTGCCTGTAAAAAAAAAAAAAAAGTGAGAACTTTGCTCAGATTTCTGCTTTTTTTTTTAATCCTTTCTGTTTAACTTTCTCTTTAAAGCTATTGGTGTCAGTAACCAGAGGGAAACCACTGTAGTCTGGGACAAGTTAACTGGAGAGCCTCTCTACAATGCTGTGGGTAAGCTCTTGTGCATGGATGTCAAACTCAAGGCCTTTCTCCACTTGCAGGAGTTGTCATACTAAAACATCTGGCTAACAAAGCATGTAGTCATGTTCCCTATAATCTCATGGGTTGGGCTGAAGAGTCCTCTAAGAAATGAGTTGTTATATATTTACCATTTTCAGATAGTTATTCCCAATTTGAATTAACTCTTTCCTATGCTTGCCCCTTCCTGATAATTTGCATTATACAAATGAGTGATTGTTACCAGAACTTTTTATAATCCCTGCTGTTTCTGACACCTGAAAGGGATCTCACCTCCTCTTCCCCTCAAAAATCAAGATTACAGATGTCCCCATTCCCTTCTCTACCTTTCCATAAAGTACTTGTATACTTGTTCTTCCCATCTAGAAATTTGAATCGACTCTTTTGAGCTTATGAAAATAAAATGTCAAAATTTTAGCTCCTTCTGCTACAAACTTGGCGATTTCAGCAGGGGTTCGAAAGCTCAATCTCAAATATACCACCGTTAGGTATCACATCTTATTAAATGTAAATAACCATGGGTATATTTTAGCCTCACTCTTAGTAGCACATGACAGTTGAGCACTGAATGACACTGTCACTTGCTAAAAGGAAAGTTTTGTTCTAAATATACAGTCGCTAAAAGGCGTTATTCTGTCGCAAATAGCAAAGCACAATTTTTTAGTCAATAAAGTAACAGGTTGTGGGTTGGACAGTGGAGGCAGAAGTTGTCAGAGATGGGATGATTTATAGAGTGAGCTCTTTTTACTTTACAGTTACTTTAGTAATATATTTAGTTACTTTAGTATTGATTGGAAAAAAGTGATATTCAAGCAGAAAATATACTAACAAGGTGCCTTGTAAGAGTAGTGTGAATTCCTTTGGAAATAATCTTTATAAAAAATGAAGGTCTTTAATGTTATTGTGTTATAAGAAAGCATTTAGTATGTCTTCTGTATCTGTGATAAAAAATTCAAGATGCAAAAAAGGTCAAAGAATTGCACCAAAGGTTCTCTTACACAAAAGTACCTCTTTTAAAGCTTTATTTTGTTCTCATTCTCATGAGCAGCGCATTTTGAATATAAGCAGGGTATTACAATTTTAATGGCTAGTATCTAGGACAGTATTCTTTCACAGACCAATGTTAGCCAACTTCTTATACTAGTTAAGGTTTTACTTTTTGTTTTCCCCCTCATGAAAGGAAGGGCCTACTCACAGGAACCAGAAAGTTTCTGTTAAACTCTAAACTTGGAATTGTAAAAATGCAGCTTTGGACTTTGAGTTATCATTTTAAAATAATGCAACTAGGTTAGCTGAAGTTATGCATAAGTGAAAGATGTCAGTAAATATTTTACTAGAAAAACTTTTTGAGATGTGCTTATTTACTCATTCCTTTTTCTTCTACACTTTTTAGTTTTCTATTTAAAAAATATCAGGTATTCAAAACAGAATGACTGAAAACCAAAAGAAACAACTGACATTAGAAGCAGACCAATAAGAAATCCTGATATTAGAGTTATCAGACTTTAAAATAACCATCATCTACATGTTCAAGGAATTCATTGAGATGAGTGATAATCTTAGCAAAGAAATGGAAATTTAAAGATCGAAATTCTAGGACTGTATTAAACTCAGTTGATGAGTTTTACATCGTATTAGACACAGCTGAGTTACTGAACTGGAAGAGAGATCAGAAGTAAATATCTAGACTAAAGCACAGAGAGACAAAGGTTTAGAAAATACAGAAAAGAATCTAAGAGAAATATGGGGTAAGGTAAGAAGGTCCAACATATTTGTAATTGGAGACCCAAACGAAAAGGAAAGAGAGATAGATGGTAAAAGTTTTTCAAAACTGTTGAAAGATATCACGCCACAAATTCAAGAAGCGCTATGATTCCCCAGGCAAGATAAATACACATAAAGCCGTATACAAACATATGCTGAGACCTGAAGATAAAAAGAAGGATTTTAAAGTAGCCAGAGGATATGACCTTCAAGAGACCAACACTAAAACTTTCAGCTGATTTCTCAAAGAAACAGAGTACAATGGAACGAAATCTTTAAAGTGCTAGAAGACAATAACGTGAACCTAGAATTCTATATTTAGTGAAAATATCCTTAAGAAATGAAGGTGAAATATAAAGGCAAAGACAAACAGGGGCTTATAGGAATCATTACAAGCAAACCCCGACTAAAAGAAAAACTAAATAATGTTTTTCTGGAGTTACGAAAAGAAGATGGTGGAAGAATAAGATACGGAGATCAACTTCCTCCCCGCAGATACACCAGAACTACATCTACACGTGGAACAACTCCTACAGAACACCTACTGAACGCTGGCAGAAGACCTCAGACCTCCCAAAAGGCAAGAAAGTCCCCATGTACCTGGGTAGGGCAAAAGAAAAAAGAATAAACAGAGACAAAAGGATAGGGACGGGACCTGCACCAGTGGGAGGGAGCTGTGAAGGAGGAAAGGTTTCCACCCACTGGGAAGCCCCTTCACGGGTGGAGACTGCAGGTGGCGGAGGGGGAAGCTTCAGAGCCGCGGAGGAGAGGACAGCAACAGGGGTGCGGAGGGCAAAGCGGGGAGAGATCCCCGCACAGAGGATCGATGCCGACCGGCACTCACCAGCCCGAGACGGTTGTCTGCTCACCCGCCGGGGCGGGCGGGGCTGGGAGCTGAGGCTCGGGCTTCGGTCGGAGGGCAGGGAGAGGACTGGGGTTGGCGGCATGAACACAGCCTGCAGGGGGTTAGTGCACCACGGCTAGCCGGCAGGGAGTCCGGGGAAAAGTCTGGACCTGCCGAAGAGGCAAGAGACTTTTTCTTCCCTCTTTGTTTCCTGGTGCGCGAGGAGAGGGGATTAAGAGCGCCGCTTAAAGGAGCTCCAGAGATGGGTGCAAGCCGCGACTAACAGCGCAGACCCCAGAGACGAACATGAGACGCTAAGGCTGCTGCTGCTGCCACCAAGAAGCCTGTGTGCGAGCACAGGTCACTATCCACACCCCCTTCCAGGGAGCCTGTGCAGCCCGCCACTGCCAATGTCCCGGGATCCAGGGACAACTTCCCCGGGAGAACGCACGGCGTGCCTCAGGCTGGTGCAACGTCATGCCGGCCTCTACCGCCGCAGGCTCGCCCCGCACTCAGTACCCCTCCCTCCCCCCGGCCTGAGTGAACCAGAGTTCCCGAAGCAGCTGCTCCTTTAACCCCGTCCCGTCTGAGCGACCCTCCCACGACCTACGCGCAGAGGCGGGGCCAAATCCAAAGCTGAGCTCCGGGAGCTGTGAGAAGAAGAGAAAGGGAAATCTCTCTTAGCAGTCTCAGAAGCAGCGGATTAAAGCTCCACAGTCAACTTGATGTACCCTGCATCTGTGGAATACATGAATACACAACGAATCATCCCAAATTGAGGAGGTGGACTTTGAGAGCAAGATTTATGATTTTTTCCTCTTTTCCTCTTTTTGTGAGTGTGTATGTGTATGCTTCTGTGTGAGATTTTCTCTGTATAGCTGTGCTTCCACCATGTGCCCTAGGGTTTTATCTGCCCGTTTTTTTTCTTTAAAAATTTTTTTTCTTAATAATTATTTTTTGTTTTCATAACTTTATTTTATTTTATCTTTATTTTTTCTTCTTTATTTCTTTCTTTCCTTCCTTCCCTCCTTCCTTCCTTCCTTCCTTCCTCCCTCCCTCCCTCCCTCCCTCCCACCCTCCTTTCTTTCTTTCGTTCTTCTTTCTTTCTTTCTTTCTTTTCTTCCTTCCTTCCTTCCTTCTCTTCCTTCCTTCCTTCCTTCCTTCCTTCTTCCCTCCCTCCCTCCCTCCCTCCCTCCCACCCTCCCTCCCTACCTCCCTTCCTTCCTTCCTCTCCCTTTTATTCTGAGCCGTGTGGATGAAAGGCCCTCAGTGCTGCGGCCAGGAGTCAGTGCTGTGCCTCTGAGGTGGGAGAGCCAACTTCAGGACACTGGTCCACAAGAGCCCTCTGAGCTCCACATAATATCAAATGGTGAAAATCTCCCAGAGATCTCCATCTCAACACCAGCACCCAGCTTCACTCACTGACCAGCAAGCTACAGTGCTGGACACCCTATGCCAAACAACTAGCAAGACAGAAACACAACCCCACCCATTAGCAGAGAGGCTGCCTAAAATCATAATAAGTCCTCAGACACCCCAAAACACACCACCAGACATGGACCTGCCCACCAGAAAGACAAGACCCAGCCTGATCCACCAGAACACAGGAACTAGTCCCATCTACCAGGAAGCCTACACAACCCACTGAACCAACCTTAGCCACTGGGGACAGACACCAAAAACTACGGGAACTACGAACCTGCAGTCTGCAAAAAGGAGACCCCAAACACAGCAAGATAAGCAAAATGAGAAGACAGAAAAACACACAGCAGATGAAGGAGCAAGATAAAAACCCACCAGACCTAACAAATGAATAGGAAATAGGCAGTCTACCTGAAAAAGAATTCAGAATGATGATAGTAAAGATGATCCAAAATCTTGGAAATAGAATAGACAAAGTGCAAGAAACATTTAACAAGGACCTAGAAGAACTAAAGGTGAAACAAGCAATGATGAACAACACAATAAATGAAATGAAAAATACTCTGATGGGATCAATAGCAGAATAACTGAGGCAGAAGAACGGGTAAGTGACCTGGAAGATAAAATAGTGGAAATAACTACTGCAGAGCAGAAGAAAGAAAAAAGAATGAAACGAACTGAGGACAGTCTCAGAGACCTCTGGGACAACATTAAACGCACCAACATTCGAATTATAGGGGTTCCAGAAGAAGAAGAGAAAAAGAAAGGGACTGAGAAAATATTTGAAGAGATTATAGTTGAAAACTCCCCTAATATGGGAAAAGAAATAGTTAATCAAGTCCAGGAAGCACAGAGAATCCCATACAGGGTAAATCCAAGGAGAAATACACCAAGACATAAATTAATCAAACTGTCAAAAATTAAATACAAAGAAAACATATTAAAAGCAGCAAGGGAGGGCTTCCCTGCTGGCGCAGTGGTTGAGAGTCCACCTGCCGATGCAGGGGACATGGGTTTGTGCCCCGGTCCGGGAGGATCCCACATGCCGCAGAGCAGCTAGGCCCATGAGCCATGGCCGCTGAGCCTGCGCATCCACAGCCTGTGCTCCGCAACGGGAGAGGCCGCAACAGTGAGAGGCCCGCGTATTGCAAAAAAAAAAAAAAAGACAAAAACAAACAGCAAGGGAAAAACAACAAATAACACACAAGGGAATCCCCAGAAGGTTAACAGATGATCTTTCAGCAGAAACTCTGCAAGCCAGAAGGGAGTGGCAGGACATATTTAAAGTGATGAAGGAGAAAAACCTACAATCAAGATTACTCTACCCAGCAAGGATCTCATTCAGATTTGATTGAGAAATTGAAACGTTTACAAACAAGCAAAAGCTGAGAGAGTTCAGCACCACCAAACCAGCTTTACAACAAATGCTAAAGGAACTTCTCTAGGCAAGAAACACAAGAGAAGGAAAAGACCTACAATAACGAACCCAAAACAATTAAGAAAATGGGAATAGGAACATATGTATTGATAATTACCTTAAATGTAAATGGACTAAGTGCTCCCAGCAAAAGACACAGATTGGCTGAATGGATACAAAAACAAGACCCATATATATGCTGCCTACAAGAGACCCACTTCAGACCTAGAGACACATACAGGCTGAAAGTAAGGGAATGGAAAAAGATATTCCATGCAAATGGAAACCAAAAGAAAGCTGGAGTAGCAATTCTCATATCAGACAAAATAGACTTTCAAATAAAGACTATTAGAAGAGACAAAGAAGGACACTACATATGATCAAGGGATCGATCCAAGAAGAAGATATAACAATTGTAAATATTTATGAACCCAACATAGGAGCACCTCAGTACATAAGGCAAATACTAACAGCCATAAAAGGGGAAATCGACAGTAACACATTCATAGTAGGGGACTTTAACACCCCACTTTCACCAATGGACAGATCATGGAAAATGAAAATAAATAAGGAAACACAAGCTTTAAATGATACATTAAACAAGATGGACTTAATTGATATTTATAAGACATTCCATCCAAAAACAACAGAATACACATTTTTCTCAAGTGCTCATGGAACATTCTCCAGGATAGATCATATCTTAGGTCACAAATCAAGCCTTGGTAAATTTAAGAAAACTGAAATTGTATCATGTATCTTTTCCAACCACAATGCTATGAGACTAGATATCAATTACAGGAAAAGATCTGTAAAAAATACAAACACAACATGGAGGCTAAACAATACACTACTTAATACCTAGAAACAAATGACAATGGAGACACGGACCCAAAACCTATGGGATGCAGCAAAAGCAGTTCTAAGAGGGAAGTTTATAGCAATACAATCCTACCTTAAGAAACAGGAAACATCTTGAATAAACAACCTAACCTTGCACCTAAAGCAATTAGAGAAAGAAGAACTAAAAAAACCAAAAGTTAGCAGAAGGAAAGAAATCATAAAAATCAGATCAGAAATAAATGAAAAAGAAATGAAGGAAACAATAGCAAAGATCAATAAAACTAAAATCTGATTCTTTGAGAAGATAAACAAAATTGATAAACCATTAGCCAGACTCATCAAGAAAAAAGGGGAGAAGACTCAAATCAATAGAATTAGAAATGACAAAGAAGAAGTAACAACTGACACTGCAGAAATACAAAAGATCATGAGAGATTACTACAAGCAAGTCTATGTCAATAAAATGGACAATTTGGAGGAAATGGACAAACTCTTAGAAATGCACAACCTGCCAAGACTGAATCAGGAAGAAATAGAAAATATGAACAGACCAATCACAAGCACTGAAATTGAAACTGTGATTAAAAATCTTCCAACAAACAAAAGCCCAGGACCAGAGGGCTTCACAGGCAAATTCTATCAAACATTTAGAGAAGAGCTAACACCTAACCTTCTCAAGCTCTTGCAAAATATATCAGAGGGAGGAACACTCCCAAACTCATTCTACAAGACCACCATCACCCTGATACCAAAACCAGACAAGGATGTCACAAAAAAAGAAAACTACAGGCCAATATCACTGATGAACATAGATGCAAATATCCTCAACAAAATACTAGCAAACAGAATCCAATAGCACATTAAAAGGATCATATACCATGATCAAGTGGGGTTTATTCCAGGAATGCAAGGATTCTTCAATATATGCAAATCAATCAACGTGATACACCATATTAACAAATTGAAGGAGAAAACTCATATGATCATCTCAATAGATGCAGAGAAAGCTTTCGACAAAATTCAACACCCATTTATGATAAAAACCCTGCAGAAAGTAGGCATAGAGGGAACTTTCCTCAACATGATAAAGGCCATATATGAGAAACCCACAGCCAACATCGTCCTCAGTGGTGAAAAACTGAAAGCATTTCCACTAAGATCAGGAACACGACAAGGTTGCCCACTCTCACCACTATTTTTTATGTTTTTGCTTGTTTGTTTGTTTTCGTTTTTACTTGCAGTACGCGGGCCTCTCACTGCTGCGGCTTCTCCCGTTGTGGAGCACAGGCCCCGGACACACAGGCCCAACGGCCATGGCCCACGGGCCCAGCTGCTCCGCGGCATGTGGGATCCTCCCGGACCAGGGCACGAACCTGCATCCCGTGCATTGGCAGGTGGACTCACAACCACTGCGCCACCAGGGAAGCCCACCACTCTTATTCAACATAGTTTTGGAAGTTTTAGCCACAGCAATCAGAGAAGAAAGGGAGATAAAAGGAATCCAAATCGGAAAAGAAGAAGTAAAGCTGTCACTGTTTGCAGTTGACGTGATACTATACATAGAGAATCCTAAAGTTGCTACCAGACAACTACTAGATCTAATCAATGAATTTGGTAAAGCAGCAGGATACAAAATAAATGCACAGAAATCTCTGGCATACCTATACACTAATGATGAAAAATCTGAAAGTGAAATCAAGAAAACACTCCCATTTACCATTGCAACAAAAAGAATAAAATATCTAGGAATAAACCTACCTAAGGAGATAAAAGACCTGTATGCAGAAAATTATAAGACACTGATGAAAGAAATTAAAGATGATACAAATAGATGGAGAGATATTCCATGTTCTTGGATTGGAAGAATCAACATTGTGAAAATGACTCTACCACCCAAAGCAGTCTACAGATTCAATGCAATCCCTATCAAACTACCACTGGCATTTTTCACAGAAGTAGAACAAAAAATTTCACAATTTGTATGGAAATAAAAGACCCCGAATAGCCATTGCAATCTTGAGAACGAAAAACAGAGCTGGAGGAATCAGGCTCCCTGACTTCAGACTATACTACAAAGCTACAGTAATCAAGACAGTATGGTACTGGCACAAAAACAGAAATATAGATCAATGGAACAGCATAGAAAGCCCAGAGATAAACCCACACACATATGGTCACCTTATCTTTGATAAAGGAGGCAGGAATGTACAGTAGAGAAAGGACAGCCTCTTCACTAAGTGGTGCTGGGAAAACTGGACAGGTACATGTAAAAGTATGAGAGTAGATCACTCCCTAACACCATAGACAAAAATAAGCTCAAAATGGATTAAAGACCTAAATGTAAGGCCATAAACTATCAAACTCTTAGAGGAAAACATAGGCAGAACACTCTGTGACATAAATCACAGCAAGATCCTTTTTGACCCACCTCCTAGAGAAATGGAAATAAAAACAAAAATAAACAAATGGGACCTAATGAAACTTCAAAGCTTTTGCACAGCAAAGGCAACCATAAACAAGACCAAAAGACAACCCTCAAAATGGGACAAAATATTTGCAAATGAAGCAACTGACAAAGGATTAATTTCCAAAATTTACAAGCAGCTCATGCAGCTCAATAACAAAAAAACAAACAACCCAATCCAAAAATGGGCAGAAGACCTAAACAGACATTTCTCCAAGGAAGATATACAGACTGCCAACAAACACATGAAAGAATGCTCAACATCATTAATCCTTAGAGAAATGCAAATCAAAACTACAATGAGATATCATTTCACACCAGTCAGAATGGCCATCATCAAAAAATCTAGAAACAATAAATTCTGGAGAGGGTGTGGAGAAAAGGGAACCCTCTTGCACTGCTGGTGGGAATGTGAATTGGTACAGCCACTATGGAGAACAGTATGGAGGTTCCTTAAAAAACTACAAATAGAACTACCATATGACCCAGCAATACCACTACTGGGCATATACTCTGAGAAAACCATAATTCAAAAAGAGTCATGTACCAAAATGTTCATTGCAGCTCTATTTACAATAGCCCAGAGATGGAAACAACCTAAGTGTCCATCATCAGATGAGTGGATAAAGAAGATGTGGCACATATATAGAATGGAATATTACTCAGCCATAAAAAGAAACGAAATTGAGCTATTTGTAATGAGATGGATGGACCTGGAGTCTGTCATACAGAGTGAAGTAAGTCAGAAAGAGAGAATCAGGTACTGTATGCTAACACATATATATCGAATTTAAGAAAAAAAAATGTCATGAAGAACCTAGAGGTAAGACAGGAATAAAGACACAGACCTACTAGAGAATGGACTTGAGGATATGGGGAGGGGGAGGGGGAAGGGTAAGCTGTGACAAGGCAAGAGAGTGGCACGGACATATATACACTACCAGGCGTAAGATAGCTAGCTAGTGGGAGGCAGCACATAGCACAGGGAGATCAGCTCGGTGCTTTGTGACCACCTGGAGGGGTGGGATAGGGACGGTGGGAGGGAGGGAGATGCAGGAGGGAGGAGATTTGGGAACATATGTATATGTATAACTGATTCACTCTTGTAAAGCAGAAACTAACACACCATTGTAAAGCAATTATACTGCAATAAAGATGTAAAACATAAATAAATTAAATAAATAAATAATGTTTTTCTGGGAGAAGGAAAAAAATGTTCTCAGGTGGAAATTTGGCAATGCAGGAAGGAATGCAGAGGCCTAGATAATAAATCTAGGTAATAGATTTAAATCTATTTAAATAGATTTAAATCTAGATAATAAATGTAGTAAATATGTAGGTCAATCTAAATGAATTTTGACTGTATAAGGAAATAATGTATTGTGATATTCAAAATATATTAAAATTTTAAGTATTACATGGCAACAGTAGTACATGAAAGGAATATGGAGTAAATGAGGTTAAAGTGTCTTGTGGTCCCAGTATTGTCAAGGATGCATGTTGTAATCTCTAGGGTAAGCAGTAAGAGAGTGAATAGTGTATAAGTCACAGGCTTATAAAGGGGAAAAATGGAATGACTGTGAAAAAGAAGGAAAGAAAAAGGAGTAGAAACAGGAAGGAAGGACAAATAGAAAGCATTTATATCCAGACATGTAAATAATTATATTAAAAAGGACAAGATTACTCTCTTCAGTAAAATCTAGCAAAGGAGTTAATTGAGACTGCTAATGAGCTAATGGGATTAGAGTGTAAGAATGGAGAGACAACTTTGCCAGACCTTTCAGAGGAAGGATGCAGCTGGTATGTTTGGAAATTGAATAGGGCATAAAGTTGAGGGTAAAATAAAACAGAGCTGCAAGATTTTTAGCCTGAGAGAACAGAAGGAAATTAAGTAATACTGAAAGAGTACCAACGTGGGAGAAAAATGGCTTTCTTTCTTGGACAAGGTTAATATTGGACTTGCAATCAAAGCTCATTTCTGGACAGTTAGAATTTGTAGCTGTGTTGTAAAGAGGTTGTTCAAAATGTAGACTTAAAAGTTGCTAACTTAGTCAGTCTCAGTTTATTACAGAAGAATTCACCATAGGAATGAAGGTAAAATTAATTGATTCAACAGAAGTTTAGGTACCTTTCTGTAGACAGGTTCTGTGATGACCCCTAGGCATATAGTGACAAACCAGGCAATCACCTTGCTTGCCTTTGTGACACAGAGGCTAGGGATAGGAATTTGGAGGCTAGACGAGGAAGGGGCATAGAAAAGGAGGACAGAAGAGTAATTAGCTGGGAAGAGAAGCCACTAAGTAATGACAAGGGTAGATTCTACCTCCAGTTTTATTCCATCTAGGAAAACACTAAGGTGTCATATCTCCGTGCAAGTTTTCAGTTGAGAATATCAACACAATATTAAATCTTTAGCAGCTTTATCTTAAAACAACACAAGGTGGGATTGATGGAAACAGAATCAGATTTTTACATGTCTTTGTCTTTGAGCTTCTTTGTCTTTTTTTATATCAGAGTCTGTGGGTTTTCTCCTTTTACCCCCCCCCCATGTTTTCTTCCTTCCTTGTCCCTCTCTCTTGTAAATCTGTCACTGAAGGCCTATCCTGCTCCTCTTCATTCTTCTCTCTTTACTTAGTAAATTATATAACTGATGAGCAGTATTTGTTATAGGCAAGCAAATGAGAGGGGCAGTCTACATTTTTTTAATTGCCTTTTGTGTCGCCATTTTTATGGCTCGGAGTCCTCGATAAGCAATCCACGCACCCCCAGTACAGTAACAGAGAGGAGAATTTCAGGGGCCTATTAGTGGCCATGAAATAGGCTAGGTGAAGAAGACTGAGAAAGGCTATTTGTTCTTCCTCGCAATAAAGGTGTATTTGTTTACTGACATCTTTTATAATGGTATGCTTATGAGAGTAGAGGTGGCCTGTTTTAGAAGTTTCGTATTGTTTTAAGAATTCATGTGTGTGTTCTGTGATAGGCGAGGTGAGCACTGGTGTGGTATCTGAGATATAGGTAAAATGCATCCCTGCTTCCCAGTCACTGTGCCATGATGCAGCCATTTACCATGATGGCCTCACAGGTGGATCGCAGCAGCTTTGTGGCCCTGGATCTGAATGAAGCAGGCCTTTGACTTCTCTCCCCTACCTTTAGTTTTCCTCATCCCTCTGGCACTTTTTTCTCTCCCTCTTAGCATTATCTTCATCACTATTTTCCAAAGGATTCCCTCCACCCCACTCTCCACCTTTTTCTAAGCCTTTTCCTTCCAAAACCAACTCTTTTTTAGTGGTCTACAGGCCTTGCTGTCTTCTAAGTAGTATTGAAAAGAAGGTTTGGGTTTACAAATGCACCATAGACTAAATTGATAAAGAAGCACAAAACTACACAGGTGGTTCAGATGTTGAGTGGGGGAAGGCTTGAATCAATTGATATTTAGTGTGTTCGTATTCACATTTCACTAATGTTACCGGTGAAACGTTCTGGCCTAACTAGGATGGCCCAGCTCTTTCCCCTCTTCTTGTCCAGGTTTCGTCACTCACTATTGAAGTTGATTGGTGTACACGGAAAGCCTAGTGCAATATGACCCTCATATCGGTAGCTTTCTGTAGAGCACAATTCATGATTTAATATAAAAATATTATTCGTAGTAGGGACTAATATCCAGGAAGGCAAGAGTCACTAATTTTGAGTGACTATGGTATACTTAGTATACTTCAGTACAGTATACTTTACTATACTAATGAGAACTTTAGTATACTAAAGAAAACCACCAACAAAATCATGTGTCTCTGAGTCACTATTCCTTATTTAGATGGGATTGCAAACATTTTTTTAAGATATTGGATTTAAAGTTCCCTATGACACATAACTCTTTATGCAGAGTATGGCAGTTTTAAACATTGGTTATCCTCTTTTGCCTTTTTTTATTTTTACATGCTAGTTAACCCTGGGCCAGTGATTCAACCTGGTTAGTCATCTGTTGAGATCTGAAGGAACATTGAGCTCAATTCTTCTATCTCTCCTGGAACTGGGTTCTGTTTCAGAGTTTCAGCATGAAAGAAAACCATAGATGGCAAACCACCTAAAACTCCTAAGCATGCTTGGCCTTAAACAACAAAGGTGTGGTTTTGTTTTTTATTGTTTTGCTATGGAAGGGAGCAGATTTTTTACTTTTGTAAAATCTAGAGTATTCAGCCCTATCACGATCCACTTATTTTTCATTTTGTCAAGTCTCTTATTACATGGTTCTTTGAATGCCTTACATCTCCTTCAATCCTGGATAAAGAAATACTGCCATATTTTGCAGTGATTGAATTCCTCAACTCTGGCCAGTTTAAATAAAAAGAAACTAAATTAGAGTTCAAGTGTGAGGTATTTTTTCATGTCTATTTAAGACTATGACTTCATCCTGACTGTACCTATATCGTAGAGATTTCATTCTGGATTCAGACTCTGCCTTTTCCATTTACTACCATTCTGTGCCTGTTGCCTCAACAGTTAAGCTGGAGAAAGTAAAAGTATGGATCTCCAAAGCTTGAGGTGAAGATTAATGAGTTAATACATGTAGGACACTTAAAACAGTCCCTAGCAGACTATAAGCCTTCAGTAAGTGTTCAGAACATGGCCACTGTTCTGAATTAGATGATAGCCTTTTCAGTCCAGGAATGCCAGATGAAATGGCTGATTTATATACAACAGGTGTTCTTAGGGAAAATGCAGAGCTTACCTGGGGCCACACACACTCATGTCAGCCCTTGGCATTTTGGCATTTATACACCTAAGAGCTGAAATAGGTTTCAGCCCCCAAAGTTTGACATGCATGTTTTAATTCACCCCCCTCCCCAACTCTCCATGTTTCTTTCGGCCCCACCTGATTTCTGGAAATGTCATCAGGTGAGGGACAGCCTCTTTCCCTTTGCAAATGACCTCTTACCCAGCTTAATTAATAGCTTAACTTTTGGCTAGTGGTAACACATAGCAATTAAATCTGGTTTACTAGATGTAATGTCTACTGTGGGCAAAACGACCCGATAACACTTTGTATTGTCAGCAGTCCTTGCCTAGGGTGTGTTCCAAAACCTGGAGCCTTACCTTCATCTCCCTTTCTGTCAGGCCAGTAGCGCCTCATAGCAAACCATCCAGAGGAGATGTATTATTTGCCTTTGCTTCTAGTCAACTGAAAATAATTTAGTTTATCTTTAGTGTGTTTGCTTATTCTTCTTTCCTTAGGTATATTTCCCTTCTATTGTTAATGACTAACCAAAACTGATGCAAACTTCTAAATATTCTAAAAATGATTTCTTCCTCTATGCTGTCACTACGTCACTAAACTAACCTTGGTCCGTGGGCTTTGAGGCAACTGCATTTTTCTTCATTCTTAAAACTTTGTTTTCAGAACAAACTAAATCCACCAGACATATATTGGATGTGACTTTATTTAGTACAAATAAAAATTTCAGATCACCCAAGTTGGTTTTTTTTTAACGTATTCACTTGGTGGTCTGAACCATTTAAATCCAGTTTATTTGGTCTAAGTAAGGGACATGTGTGCTAGAAACAGGCTGTATGGTATTCTGGACTCTATTTTCCTTTTTCTGATGTTTTTCCGAATCACTTTGGAACTTAGCAATTCCCTGTTCCCTTTAGATATACTGT
This sequence comes from Aethalodelphis obliquidens, assembly GCF_003676395.1. NCBI lineage: Eukaryota > Metazoa > Chordata > Mammalia > Artiodactyla > Delphinidae > Aethalodelphis > Aethalodelphis obliquidens. Next base: position 396,731 of record NW_020838042.1, read on the forward strand.
TGCTTTTTGTGGAGATGAACTTCATCTCCTGCCACCCTACCAGGGAAGTGCTTTCCTGGAGCTGTGCCTTCCCAAAGCCACCCATTTATGTCTTTCTGCAGGTGACCCCAGCAGAGATTGTAGCAATGCTACAATGCTAATGCTCCTTAGCATTCCTTTCAGAAGTCCCTTAGGGATGCACTCTCTCACTGCATCACATAGCCTTTCAATTCAGTGGTTGGGTGAAAGTCAGCTGAGCCACTTTCCTAACTAGGACCTAGATTTGTGACAAGGTAGGGAGGAGTCATCCTGAACAAGAAGCAGATATTTACCTGGTCCTTGTCCAAACGGAAATGCTATTGAACCAGAGACACTGACTGGACTGCCTCTGTTCCCCTTCCACTCCATGTCTCTTCCTTCTCTTTTTCTACGCTTAAATGTGTAGGAAAATGTTCATCCTGATGAACTTGCCCATGTGATCTACCATTTCCTAAATGGTCAGCAAGAAAATGCAAACCTTGAACCTGGCCATCTCTAGCATGAATTGCCATTATTTCTCCTAATGCTCCAGCTGCTCCAGTTTCTCCTGGCCCTTCAGATCCAGTTGCCGTTGTTCCCTCTGGCTCTTCAGTTCCAGCTGCTGGCGCTGCCTCAGGTATTGGTGCTCTGGCCCTTGCTCACTTCCCGGCCTTCCAACTCGGACACATTGGGGGAAATTGACTGCTGCTGCTGGATCTGGATCTGGCCCTTCTTTTGATTGTTCTCAGAAATTATCTCCACAAGGGGCTTAGTCCTCCAGCTTGGGGTCTTCTCTTTGGCTTTTGGTCTCTTATTCTGCAAACGTAATTCTGCCATCTTAGCTTCTTTAATGAGTTGTCTAATTTTTTTTGTTCTTAATTCAGTTAATTTTGAGCATTTGTGAATTGCTTAGTAGTATACCGACCACTGACATTTTTCTCTTTGGCAGTTTTACTAATTCATTCCATGTATTCTAATTGCTTTAAACCCTTGGGTTATAAAAACAAAGTAAAAATTATGCCAGCCTTCTGTGATCATGGAATAATGGAAGGAGAGGGACTTTTGAGACCATCTAGTCCAAACTGCCTTATTTTATATTCTGGAAACCCAGGCCACGAAGGGTAACGTGACTTGCTCGGGTCACATAGCTTGTTGGTGGCAAAGCCAGAAGATGTAGATTTCACCTCCAGTGTTTTGACTCCTTTTGGTGAGGGGTTCATTCTGCACATACCACTGTGGCTACTTGGAAGCTTTCAAGTGAGGAGTGTAGTGCCCAATTTCTTAAGTAGTCCTTGTCAAGGAGCAGTAGAATCACAGAGCCCCTGGAACTCAGAGAGCCACTTGATCATCAGTTTGTCTTTAGTTTTGTTTTTAAATTAATGATTGGAACAAATTCAGTATCCTAAAGAACATTCCCTAAAAAAGAGGTTGTCAAGCTGTAGTATAACACTGAATAACATAGGTAGAAAGACTCAGGCCTTCCTTGCCTGGACTTGCAACCAGAATCCTACAATGTAGGGACCGGGATGTGTGATTTCAAAGTTTTCCAGTTGGTTCTGGTGTGCTTTCTGGATCAGAACCACTGATGTTGAGTCTTAAACCACTGCAGTGTTTCTTAAAGGGGAGGGGCATCTGTTTAAAAGGTATATTTCTGGGCCCCCCTCCCCTGACCTACTAGCCAAGAATTTCTGGGAGTGGGGTTTATCTTTAATCTCCCTAGTGATTTTTATGTCCATTTAAATATCGAAAAATGCTGATCTGGAAGGTTTTGAGTCAGTAAACAAAAAGCCTAGAGCAGTGGTTTTCATGTCCCTTGGTAAGAAATAGATTTTACCTCATGATTCAGCAAGCCAGCATAACTAAAACAGCGTTTCACAGGTCAATATTTATCCTACAGAGTCCAGTGAATGCTGGCATTTTCCATCCTAATGCATCTTATTTCATTTTTGTAAAGTAGGTAATGGAAACTATTAATACACTGATTTTTAAACCCCTAGCCCACTATAGTTTCAAACACTTGAGGATTGAGATGTGCTGTTAATTCTACCTGTCATAGGTTTAAAACTTTTCTCTCGACCTCCTCTACTTTTCCCAACTCCTCTGGTTAAGCCTTTAACACCTGCTAGGGTTGCTTGCCTATGAGGAAGGCCCACCTTTGTCACAGTCGCACAACACTGCCACTGTGTACAAAGCAGATTTCCCTTGTTCCCTGGACATGGGAGACCTTGCCAACTCCACAGCGCTGCTGCTAATGGCTGTATCAATCACAGGGCAAGTAATAGAAAACTGAACCCCAAGTAAGTGAAGTTATAAGGGGAAAAAAAGGAATTCTACAAGTAGCTTAGTTCAGGTGCTGTTTGATTCTCAAGTCAGACAGTATCGCCTGGATCCCCCGCAAGTCTGTCTCTTCTGGGTTGGCTCCAGATGTGGCCGATTCAGCTCTCTATTCAAGAGGGCAGCAGGCCCAGCTACACACTCCCAAGCTGAGCTGAGAACAGGGACTCTTTCAGACTGAGCACAAATCTCAGTTGGGCTGATTTGACCACATCAGAGCACATCAGAGGCTGATTTGCTCCTCTCCTGAACCGCTCACTGGGGACACGATACTGGACCTGGGGGTAGGGTTGAATCTCAGGCTGAGGATGAGGGAGAGTTAACTTCCTAAAGAGAATTAAAGCTACAGCTCCCAGCAGCAAGAGGAATGGATGCCGGGCAGCAAATGCAGGTGTCATTGCTAGGCTATGTATTTCCATGGTCTTCCTCCTTGTGTCCTGTTTCCTTGGTTATGATGAGCCTGTTTTCTTAAAGTTTTCCCCACCTTTGGGAAGCAGCATAGTGTCCTGAAGCCCCTGATTTAATTCTTATGCAAAGTAGCCACTGTCAAAATCAAGCACAGGCAAGCCCTCAAGGGAAATGATGCTTTAAGTAATTTAAAAGAATTGGTTAAAATTCAGGACAGGAAACAACTGATTTTTGAATGAAGAGAAAGGAATAGTACAGTTAAGGATGAGCCAGACCAGACAGTAACTGCCGGCACTCACACGTGTAGTGGGCAAGTATGCATAATCTTCCTGGTGCCCTTTAAATAAACTGTGTTTTTAGGAGGCATCTGAGCACAGTCAGTGCCTAAAAATATCGAGTGACCACTCACAGATTAAAAGTTATAAAAGTTAAGTACAAACCTGAAATCTGACAAATAAAGCTCAGCTGATCCTATTGTTTACCTTTTGCAATCGCTCTGTATACTATTTAATGCATTCTCTTTCGCAAGCCTTCTGCTGTAAAGCAGAACAGAACTTTCTACTAGGGGGATCAGAAAGTGGATAATAGTTAGTTAGTGAAAACAACATTGATCTGTTAAAATGGGAGTTTTTTTACAATCTAGCATGGAGAAAGAATGGTGAGCTTTAAATAATTCTTGTAGCGATTCTGGATTCTAGCCTACTTTGAAAGAGTTTAATGTAAATAAGCATTTTGTACATAAGCGACTGAATCTTAGTTTTTTCCCCCTCTATAATAGTATCAGGTTCTCTACTTTGTCACAAACTGCTACCAAGGTTTTCTAAGGTACATGCTTTAGACATGGTACAGTGATCCTGGGCTGTGCATTTTGCCCTGGAAACTAGCCTGCCTAGCGTTTAGATTTTCTCTGCACTCATGTATGCATAGAAAATCCATATCCAAAAAATTTTTTCATTTTTTTCTATAAAAAAGGATACAAAATCAGCACCCTCAGGTATGTATTGTTCTCCTAACTTGGCCTATAATTTTGCATAAAAGCTTCAAATTCTCCCTCATAAATTTATCCTCTCTTCTAACAATATGCCCATTCATTTCTAATTTTCTAATTTCTGTCTTTCGAAAGCCGTAGCATTTTAATTGCTTATGGAAACTAATCTGTCTCCTATCCTTGACAGTGATTTCATAAAGATCTGATTTTTTTAAATGAAGTTTTTCATATATATTATTGTATTTTGGTCTATAGTGTGGCTTGACCTAAGAACCCAGTCTACCGTTGAGAGTCTTAGTAAACGAATTCCAGGAAATAATAACTTTGTCAAGGTAAGAGATCTCTTCAAAAGTATACTATAAAAATGCCTGTTTAACAAACAAAGTTTGGAGATTTCACCAGGCCTTACATCTTATTGCGCAGTAGTTATTTGATACAATTGATAGAATATTTCTCCACAGATAATTACCTTTCTATCTTCCGTGCCCTGTGGTAGATTGGAGGAATAATATTCCAAGGTAAATAGGCTGGAGGGGATAATAAGGTGTCCCAGTGGCTTAAACCATACTCCTCACGGAGTGCTTCCTATAATTCAACCATGCTTTCCAAATCCTTCTCTCTTTTTTTTTTACTGTCCATCAAAGAAAGTTCTGCGTGCTTTTGAGTTTTTAGGCATCTGGATTCAGGGAGAGAAACTAGAAGACGCTCCAGCCTTTACTTGAACTCCTCTTCCACTTTCTTCGTATGAAGAAGCCAATAAACAATGCCTAATTTTCAGTCCTTATATAGGTCTCTCTTCAGATAAATGAAGGGAGAGGAAATTTTTGAAACAGGCGAGGTACTTTTCTTAGCAAGGTCAAGGCCAATTTCTCCTACTGTCCAAAAAGAAATTCCATTTTTTTTCTTTCTTTTTTGTTTTTGGTTTATTCCCTTTATATTTGTCAGTGGGACTCTTAAATGGCAGTTTCTTGTGGTTCTTGGTTCTGAAGCTAGTGCTCAAATCCCATTAATTGCAGCAGTCTAACAAACCATCCCCTACCATTACCCACCCAAATAACCTCAGTCTTGTCCTGAGTATGCCCTCACCCATTCCCTATTCTGTTCTCTTGGTCAACCTGCCCAGCTTTCACGCCTAACCTCCAGCTGCACTTTGCTTCAAGGGGTGCATGTTTTTCTCTCCAAAGCCATTTTCGGCAACTTTTACACCTTCTACTTAAATCATGAAAATGAGATATTTATATGCTACCTCACTATTTGGTTTGTGGGATGACCCTTGGTCCTTCAAATCAAAGAAGCATATTCCCATATGTTATTTCCTTTTATTATTTTTGAGCATTGATCTTTTTTTTCTAGGAAAGCTAGAAAACTATGAGTTAAGATTCTTAACTTACAAGCTTGCATTCAAGTGTTACATCCTTTGGTTTGAGCTTTTTTTACTAAACATATCCATGGGAGATGAGAAGGAAAAGGGATCACTTTCTGTAGTTGGGTGATAAATGAGAATAGGGATCAAGAAGGGGAAGATAGTTGCATTATTTTGATGTATGTATTTTCTTAACCACTTTCACCAGCCCTTATAAATATAGTGTTTAATATACTAACAAAAATGAATTGGACCTGATCCATTCTCAAGGAAGATTGATAAGCCCATGTTTCATTTTTACCCTTTAAGCTTTATTCAGTTCACCTTCCCTTTGTTCAATCTATTTGCTGAATTCAGGCAACTACTTTCTTTTATATATATATACTATTTTTTTTAGTTTATTGAGGTAACATTGGTTTGTAACATCACATAAGTTTCATGTATACAACATTATATTTCGACTGGCAACTACTTTCTTAAATAGAACAACTTTGTGTTGCTTTAATCTGGCGTGTCTTTGAGCTCTACTTTATTCTCCACCAATTTTATGTTGTTTGAATATGTGTATTGAATATGTATTCGATTTTTTACACACATAAATATATTGTTAAGGCTTATATGTTTTAAAACAATCTTCTGCTTGTGGTCATTAGTTTATGAATTGATATTCTCTCTGATTTTCAATAGTTTAAATATCACTTTCATGGAATATAAAATAAAAAGCAGAGTTTGGGGCTAGCTTCTGTATGTAATCCTAACTCATCACAAAAGTTAACATCTGTGTCTTAACTATCTAGATTGCAGGGCATGTGTCATTTAATTTTCTCTTTACCTTGCTATGTGGATGCTCTTTGAACTGCAAACATACCACTCTGATCTTTTTTCATGAACATGCTTTCCTGTGCCATAAGATAGGAAAAGTATTTTTATCCATAATACTGTAGGATTGCCTTTAGGGCCATTGAATATTTTGTGATTTATTGAGTTTTTTGATTTGGTGTTTTATTTTAAGCTGTTATGAATTTAATTTCCTGGCTGAATTTCATAACTGTTTTTAGTCCAAGACAGGCCTTCCACTTAGCACTTATTTCAGTGCAGTGAAACTTCGTTGGCTCCTTGACAATGTGAGAAAAGTTCAAAAGGCAGTTGAAGAAGATAGAGCTCTTTTTGGGACCGTTGATTCATGGCTTATTTGGGTACGTTTAAATATCATGTGTGTGTGGAGAAAACTTTTAAACTGCCTATCTTTCTTCTACAAAGAGTTTCAAACTTTTTAGTTGGCAGCATCATTAAGAAAAGCCATTCAAGAAACAGCAGAACAGTTCAGCCTCCATTTGAGAGGCATTTTTGCCTGCTTCTTCTTGATTTTTTCTTGTCTTATTTCAGCAAAAATGGAGGATGATTACCAAAACCACATCTCATGTCTATTACCTTTAGACTAACTAATTTAGGTAATTAGCAATTAGTAAATTTAAGTAGCCTTTATCTGCTGCCTATCATACAATCCCTTGCTATGTGCAGGCGCTTGGTTCTAGGACCCGCCGTGGATAGTTAGCTGTCTGTATCTGCGGATCATGTAGTACTGTATTATTTATTTTTAAAATCCACGTATAAGTGCACCTGCACAATTCAAATCTGTGTTGCTCAAGGGTCAACTGTACTTCTTTTCCACTAGTCATTTCCTAGAAGAAATGTATTTATTTCTTCTATTTTCTACTATTTAACATGATAAAACACCTAGGCTACGTTTGAACATTTGCTTTCAACATCACACAGCTGACTTTTACTTAAGTCACAATATGAAAAATCATAGTGGAAATTTCTGATGTATAATCTTTTTGCCTAAGCTGAACATGGATGAGTAGAAACAAACATTTCCCAGATATCTGTATATCTTAAAAGTACATGTTCATTCTCTTCGTTCTCTCTCCTCTCTCTCTCTCTCTGTCTCTCTCTCTCTCTCTCTCTCTTTCTCTGTTATTTTTATTAAGGGCATTTTCAAATACACCCAAAAAGCGGAGGGAATAGTGTCATGAACCTCTAGAACAATGAGTCAGCTACAGTAATCAGCTGTGGCCAAACTTGTTTCAACTGTACTCACTCTTTCTCCCCATGGATAATTTAAAGCAAATGCCAGACATATAATTTCATTTGTAAACACTTCTCTAAGTATGTGATTATCTTTTCCAACATTCAGGGGAGCTTCAAGGGAACACTGCCCCTATTCTCACTTGCCAGATGCACAGAGCAGATCTTTCGAACCCCCTATCAGGAAGTAGCGCCTTCTCCAGCCCTCCCTGTGCTTGGCCAGGGCATGCTGTGCATTGTGTTCATGGACAGCAGTTTTCATACGTGTCGGTCACAGTTGAAATAATTCTGACAGTAATTCTCACAATTGCCTGGAGCCAGACTAAGACAAGATGTGGAACTGTGAGCTGCCATTTCTCCACTTTTGTTCCTTTCTTACTTCTCACTGATTCTACATGAAAGGAAGCAGCAGTCCTTGCAGTTCAGGTACAAGGGTATTAACATTAGAGAGTTTAAAACTGCTTTCAGGATATGTGCTTGGGTCACTGCAGGCACAGCCCAATGAGAATTGTTATTCCAAAACATGGACGTGCGCACACACATACACACACAGACAAATGCAACAAGAGCAACAAGAGCAACACAGGGTTCAGTAAGATCCTAAGAGGCAGGCATTTCAATGTATTTTACTTTGCCAAATTTAATGAGACTCTGCATCTTCCAAAGATAAGAGGAGGAAAACAAAAGGTGAATTTTTTCTTTAACCATCAATTAGCTAGAACTGCTGTCCAGTATGGTAGCCACTTCGCCACGTATGACTATTGAGCACTTGAAATGTGGCGAGTGTGAATTGAGATGTGCATGAGTGTAAAATATACACTGTATTTCAAAGAGTTAGTACACAGAATAGAAGGTAAAATGTCTCCGTAATAATTTTTTATATTGAAAGGATATTTTGGATACATTGGACTAAATAAAATATGTAGTATTATTAATTTCACCTGCTTCTTTATATTTTTAAATGTAGCTACTAGAAAATATTCAAGTACATATGTGGCTCAGTGTGGTTCAATTACATTATATTTCTATTGGACACTGCTGAAAACTAAAAAATTAAGTAATTGAAATGTTCCATTCTCCTGCCTTATGTGCTCTGCAACTGATTATGGGTCTTGACAAAGTGTAAATTAAATTGCAAATAAGTACAGATTTAACATGTCCTTTTCACTCTGTCCAGAGCTTGACAGGAGGAGCCAGTGGAGGTGTGCATTGTACAGATGTAACAAATGCAAGCAGGACGATGCTTTTCAACATCCATTCTTTGGAATGGGATAAAGAGCTCTGCGAGTGAGTTGTATTTTGCCCTAAGAATAGTTTTCCAAGTGTGTTGCCTATTTATAACCTAAATCTTACTATTTTCAGATGTTAGTGGGGCACCAAACTTTAACTGTTGATATTTCAACTACAATATACAAGTCTGTGTTGTATATTCTTTTAAAACAGACTTTTTTTTGGTGGGGGAAGGGGTACGCGGGCGTCTCACTGTTGTGGCCTCTCCCGTTGCGGAGCACAGGCTCCGGAAGCACAGGCTCAGCGGCCATGGCTCACGGGCCCAGCCGCTCCGTGGCATGTGGGATCTTCCCGGACCGGGGCACGAACCCGTGTCCCCTGCATCGGCAGGCGGACTCTCAACCACTGCGCCACCAGGGAAGCACCAGACTATTATTTTTTTTGTAACGCCTTTATTGGAGTATAATTGCTTTACAATGGTGTGTTAGTTTCTGCTTTATAACAAAGTGAATCAATTATACATATGCATATGTTCCCATGACCGTTTTTTTTAGTTTGTTTGTTTTCTTAGATTCCATATATATGTGTTAGCATATGGTATTTGTCTTTCTCTTTCTGACTTACTTCACTCTGTATGACAGGCTCTAGGTCTATCCACCTCACTACAAATAATTCAATTTCGTTTCTTTTTATGGCTGAGTAATATTCCATTCTATATATGTGCCACATCTTCTTTATCCATTCATCCGATGATGGACACTTAGGTTGCTTCCATCTCCTGGCTATTGTAAATAGAGCTGCAATGAACATTTTGGTACATGACTCTTTTTGAATTATGGTTTTCTCAGGGTATATGCCCAGTAGTGGGATTGCTGGGTCGTATGGTAGTTCTATTTGTATTTTTTTAAGGAACCTCCATACTGTTCTCCATAGTGGCTGTATCAATTCACATTCTCACCAGCGGTGCAAGAGTGTTCCCTTTTCTCCACACCCTCTCCAGCATTTATTGTTTGTAGATTTTTTGATGATGGCCATTCTGACCTGTGTGAGATGATATCTCATTGTAGTTTTGATTTGCATTTTTCTAATGATTAATGATGTTGAGCATTCTTTCATGTGTTTGTTGGCAGTCTGTATATCTTCTTTGGAGAAATGTCTGTTTAGGTCTTCTGCCCATTTTTGGATTGGGTTGTTTGTTTTTTTTGTTATTGAGCTGCATGAGCTGCTTGTAAATTTTGGAGATTAATCCTTTGTCAGTTGTTTCATTTGCAAATATTTTGTCCCATTCTGAGGGTTGTCTTTTGGTCTTGTTTATGGTTTCCTTTGCTGTACAAAAGCTTTGAAGTTTCATTAGGTCCCATTGGTTTATTTTTGTTTTTATTTCCATTTCTCTAGGAGGTGAGTCAAAAAGGATCTTGCTGTGATTTATGTCATAGAGTGTTCTGCCTATGTTTTCCTCTAAGAGTTTGATAGTTTCTGGACTTACATTTAGGTCTTTAATCCACTTTATTGCATATCTAATGAATAGGCCAAATTAAGTAATTGTCTTGATTATTTTTCAAGGAAAATTAGGTTCCTCTATAAAAGTACTTTGGTTTTTGTGTGCTTTTTATTTTGTATTGATTTGTTTGTATAAAGTTAGAGTGTTAAATACCCAAGCACACTGCTGGCTTATTTATTTGTTACTATTTAATTGTACACTAAAATAAGTTCATTTTAATAGTTGTTTACATGACTTTAAATTCATATAAATGTTTCTAGATGTTTATTTAAAATAGTTTTATATACCGAATCTTATTGTTTTTTAGATTTTTTGAAATTCCAATGAAAATTCTTCCAAATGTCCGGAGTTCTTCTGAGATCTATGGCCTAATGGTAAAAAATAATAATAATAATTTTTATCTTAAAAAAGGCTTTACTATTCAGAATTCAAAAGTCAATTGTGTTACGTTTTATATTTTGAGACCTGTACATTTTGTGAATGTTGACAGTATGTAAACTAAGAATTTAGTATTGTTTAAATAGTCTTATAACTTAAAATTCTTGAGTCCTACTTACCAGTTTATATTTTATATAAACTTTATATAAAACTGTATATAAAAACTTTATCTATTATAAACTTTATTGGCTTTTCTTTGAGTATTTTAAAGTATTATTGAGATAATCTAACTACAGAGGGTGGTAAGGGAATGTTTGGGCCAGGTTATGCTTTTAATCCAAATAACTGTTCGGTAGTTGTGGTGCCTGCTCTTAATTTATGGGAAGGTCTCTTCACATTTTAGTGGTGTTCTTTTTCCTGTTGAATCTCCTTTAATGGCCAAACCATGTCTCATAGTAGATTCTTTGTCAGCCTGAGCAAAACTTTAGCAAAGAAACTGAAAGCAAAGAGTCTGTTCTGATTTGTGATTGCTGATGAAACTGGTTTTCATCATGGACATTTTTACTGTTGCTTTCATTGAAGCCCACAGAAAAAGTAGTGTAAGCAAAAAGTACACTTAGCATTACTGAGTATCTCTGATTACACATCAGGGATGAAAACCTTTTTAGGACCATTTGAACTGGTGTTTAAGCTCAAAAAACTAGAATTTATGGTAAAGATTAAGAAAAGTCTTAGATTAATTGCCAAAAAATAATGTTTTGACATTTCATGAAAAACATTAGAAACTCTACTTATAGACTTTAATAATAATAATAGAGTAGAACACTAAGTGTTCTGGATAAAGCTTACACAAGAATTCTTAAATGTTTTATTTATAATAAAGCCCTTTAAGGCAAAATGGAATTTTGTAAGGGAAGCATAGTCATTGCTTATCTACAATTTAAAAGTGCTTTGATAATTTCATAGCTACCTATAAACTGACTTGGGTCAGAGAAAAAAAAACTATTCTTGAGAAACAGTTTCAGAGGATGGTTAAAAAAACATTTAACTGGCCTAGTTTTCTCTTGCATTTAAAATATTATGCTTCTGTCCCCCTCTCTCCCCTTGCTGACTATAGAAAATCTCTCATAGTCTGGTGAGTAGGTTGCCCACCAATTATGCTACCCATTCATTTGGAAAAGATACAGTGCATTTCCGTTTAGTTTTAGATAAGCAGAAGTCCATTTACTAAGTAGATTAATCTAGAGCCTTCCATGACCCTCCAAATTATTATAAGCTCTAGTCAAGCTTTAGGTGTTTTTAAAATGTAACCTTATTTATTTTTAAGTCTTCCATAAGGCTGAGGAAGACTAAGGTAGTTTTCTGGAATGAGAAATTCTGATGGTCCCTATTACAAAGTACAGTTGTGATGTGCTTTGGGCTTTAGCACAATAGGGAAATTAGGTGTAGTTTTTAGATGTCCTAAACATCTATCTTAAATGATATCTTGCCCAACCTTTCAGACCAGTTAGTTGGAAATGCACTGTCACTTTTTCTGCATGCTTCACCAGAGGATATTCCCAGGAATCCTCCAGAGACCCCCCTCCCTGTGAAGAAAAAAGAGCGCTTTCCGTGCCTGACTGCACATAGTAGATTCTGCTGGTAGTTTGATAATAACTTCAGTAGTATAAGCAAAGACTTCTTTCAGTATTTAAATACATTAAGATATCTAGTCTATAGGTTTCCTGATTCACTTTCAGCCCTTCACTTATTATCCAGGTTCAGATTTTCTAAGAATTTATACAGTAAATAAAAGATAGGTGTTGGATTAACCCAAAAGCATGAAAGAAATAAAATGTCATCCACTAGATAGAGGGCATTTTTTATTTTGTAAAGGGTTTCCACACATATGCTATTATTTCCTTATCATAGCCATGTGAGGTGGCTTCTGTTCTTACCCTCACTGTCACAGATAGGGAACCCGAAGCTCCCAGAGGCCAGGAGACGGGCTTACAAATGGCAGACTGAGGGGTCAGGCAAAAGCTTTAGTTTGGTGCTCTTCTAATACATCACAGGTACATCAGGGATCATATTCCTTTACCCTAATTCCTTAATATCAGTACAAATTGCTTTGTATTAGTGTAAGTTGTTTGGTTTTTTTCACAATTAAGTTTGGTAAAGTCCACAGACAGTCACTTAAATCTCATTTTTTTTCCCTAGAATGCTGGCAATACTTGATCAAAGTCAAAAGCACTATTCATGGCATAAATTAACTCTTGCTTATCAAAACTTGAAGAATGATGTTGGCTATGAACAAATAATACCCAATACCTGAACCCTCTCTTGTTTCTTACTTATCTTCAGAGCAGTTTGGGTAGGAAGAACAGTTGGTAAAATACAGCCTTCCAAAACAAACATGTTCCATGCTGGTTTAATAGCTATTTATATGTTCATTTTAAAGGATGTGTTAGTCTTTTCTTAGTAACAACAATAATAGCAAAGAGCTAATGGCCTTTGGCATGCATATAAGCCCAGGCCCATTTTGTAGGTAAATAAATTGAGGCATAGAAAAGTTTCAGCGGCCTGCTCAGTGACTAACTAACTAACCAGGAGTAGAACCCGCGTCTCCTGACTCTCAGTCCAGTGTTTCACGTCCATGTCTCTTCTTGTCATTCTAGGAATATTTCTAGTATCTCTCTCTCTGAACCACTCATGTAGTTGAAACACTTGCTTTGTCTTGTCTGCCCACATGCTCTGGCATGTTGCTATTTGTGTTCATTCCTGTTGCAGTTATGTTAGTAGAGCCAAATTTGTGATTATTCATAATCCTTTTTTAAAATTTTATTAGAAAGCTGGGGCCTTGGAAGGTGTACCAATATCTGGGGTAAGTTTCATCACCAAACATCTCCCTGCTACCCGCCCCCTTCCATGTTATGGCTTCCCTTAATCAATCTTCCTCCTTCCTTAACTATGGAAAATAAGTAAGAGCAGCAGAATTGGCTAATTCTTGTTTCACTGTGACACAGTGTAGGCTATTGAGAATTTTTTCTGAATAAATTAATTCTACCTCTCCCTTCCTGTACCTGTTTGCAGTGTTAACACATGGGAAAATGGCCAAATGGAGGCGATGCAAAGAACATAAGACAATTCGTTCCTTCATAAATAAAGAGGGGAAAATAAATCTTATGGCTGTCCTAGAAAGGAAATGAACAATATTGTCTTAGTCAGTGTTCTTTATTGTCATGTATACTTTCAGTGTTTGGGGGACCAATCTGCTGCATTGGTGGGACAAATGTGCTTCCAGGATGGACAAGCCAAAAACACGTGAGTTTTAAGAAACAGACCTGAAAACCGATGGTGTTTTGTTTGTTTTTCCCTTTGGTGTTTTGAATGAGGAAATGCTTTTGAAGTTCATCCAGGCTGAAAATTAATAGCTTAAGAGTTCCAGTACAGATATATATACTTTTCGCCATTTGTTTTTCTTCATCTCCTTCACATAGAATTCACTATATCATATGTAAACAAACTGATGAGGCTTGTGAAAACCTTAATTTGTAAAATTCAGTACCTTTTCCATCCAGAAACTAGATGTTGGTTTAAAGTATTCTTGCCTCGGGACTTCCCTGGCGGTCCAGCGGTTAAGACTCTGAGCTTCCACTTCCAATTTTCAACATGGTGTTCCTGCCCTAGACTTTCTCACTAATTATAAAGTCATATTTTTGTGGGATTTTCAGTGTTATTTCCCTGGCACTGTGCTTTCTCCCCGTCATGTGGAGTTTCTCCTTCGACAAGAAGCAGAAGGAATGACGGAAGCAGAGATTTGGTGTATTTTTCTCCTAATCTCATCTTCTTACTGCTCACACATGCAGTCTGTAACAAGCCCCATATTTAATAATGATAAGATTACTCCCACTTTAGGCTGGGAAAGATTCTCAGAGAGGTTAAGCTAGTAAGTGAGAGCAGCAGTCTTTGCACCCAGATGCAGCTGATTCAATTTAGCCGGGGTACTTTACCTCTGTACTTTACTGTCCTCCGTGTGGAAAAGAGTTCCATAGACCTGGCAGGAGACTATCTACGTTTAAGTGTTTTTTTCTTGAGGAATTTCTAATTCTCTCATTAATGTTAACTTCAGTGGTTACGTTCTTCTTTTGTCAGTAATGGAATGTCTTTACGTTTTAGATTAAGTGTTCTTGTACTCTAGTAGGGCCAGAAGTCCTCATGCAAAAGTGTGACATTATTTGTGTGAGAGGTTTTTTTTGGAGGGAAGGTGGAAAAATTCTTTGCAGGTCATGATATCCTGAGGTTACCATCAAGGAGTGTTTGAGTCAGCGTGCGTCTGGAAACATATTCTTTGAATTCTGGGTCCCAGGTAGCTGAGTCAGGAGTCAGAGAAACGATAGAAATGGTAGAAAAGTAAGCTGTCCCCTCCGCCCCCTTCTTTCGTCCTCTGCCAGACACCCTAATGCTAGCTAGTAAATCAGATGCTCTCTCTCTGTGTCAAGTACCTAACACTACAGAGCACATGGGAGGCGCCCAATAGAGTTGCCAGATTTTCCCTCTCTTTATCCTCCCCTCCCCCTTAAGCATTATCAGCCAAGTCCCGAAATGATGAATTTAAGTTAGGGAGGGCTTGCTAGGTACCTCTGCAGCCATTGCAGGTTGGCAGAGGGGAATAATAGCAAATTGTAAGATATTTGGGCTCATGTTTCGCTTCCTGAGGGGAAAGAACACAAATATACAGTTCATCATATTATATATCAGAACTTATGTGCCATAAAAAACTTGGAAGTACTGCTGTTGGGTTTCAAAGGGAGGGGAGAACAATCACAAAAGATTGTTAGTAATGAGATGTTTGAAGACTTAGCAATATTGGTGAACGCATGGAACACTGAACCAAGATGCAAACAGGGAAATGGAAGACTTTATTTAGAGAATGTGGAGAACATTTGGGTGGGAAAGTGGTTGTGGGAAAATAAGGCTAGGGTGGTGGTGTGAAACCCTAAACTTCAGACTGAGGATTTTTTTCTTGAAGGCGGTGGGACACTTCTGAAGGTTTGTGGGCTGCTGTTCAGAGATGACTGGAGGTGTTCATTAATGATATGGCAGTCCTGGGTTAAAGTGGGGAGAGATTAGAAGCAAAGAGGACATGGCGGAGGCCACCATGGCATCTCAGTATCAAAGACAAGAACTAAGAAGGATGAGGGCTGAGGGAGGCGTGGGTGGATGTCCATGGCGCTACAGAGGGACAAGAGACAGGAAGCAGGTACGGAGACTAGTCCCCTGGGCCCAGTGGTTAGATTTAGCCAAAGTAGGGAATGGGTCCAAGTAGAAGAATTTCTGTTTGGGACACGTTGGCAGTACTGGTAGACTGTACATTACACACATACGGTAATGGGGAATGAACTCAGTATAAAAGTAAGGGATTTTGAATTGCCCATATTTAGAGGTGATTTTTGAAGCAATAAGAATAGATAAAATTACCAAGAAAAAGTATACAGGTAGAGGAGATATTTAGAAGAAGGAAGAGGTGAAGGGATGTAGAAGTCAGACAAATAGAATGTAGTTAGTCATTAAAGTGGAGATCCAGTGTAGAGCTGTTGAAGAGAGGGGCTTGGTCAGCAGTGCAAAATAGTACAAATAGGTCATGGAGGCTGAGAATGAGAACAGACCGTTGTACATAGAAATCAGGTCTTCAGTGGTGACCTCAAAGAATGAAGTTTTAGTACAATGCTCAAGATGGAAGCCAGGTTGCAAGTGGTCAAAAGAGATGCGAGTAGGTAGAGAATAGAGACAGCAAGACAGAATGTGCTTTGCAAAAAGGCAACTATTCAGGAACGGGAAGTGGAGTACATAGTTCGTTAGGTTAACAGGATCATGGCCAAATTTGGGGAATTTTGTTTGTGTTTTTAAGTTAAGTTTGTGTTTTAAGTGCCTCCTCTCCCCAGAGGCCTTAAGTGTAATAGAGGAGTCCTTCTGCCTGTTTCACAGCTTCGGCCAGGGCCACTCACGCTCCCGCTGTGTACCATCTTTGTTTGGCCCACTTCTCCGTGGAGAATAGCAAACAACCTTTAACTTTCCAGAGCTCAGAAACATCAGACGTCTTTCTGGGATGTTTGAGGAAGGACTGGTAGGCCATATAAATGCTGAAAACCCCATATAGGTTTGATGACTGGGAAGAAAAAAATAATAAAATTTAAGAGGAAAGTAATTGCCTGTACACTGTTTTGAAAGCTGTGGCCTAAATGTAGCAAGGAGGTCTCTTCATATATTGACAATACTCAGTAATTACTTATCAAGTATATACAAACTTAAGAATTCACTTTTATTAAGTACCTTGAGCCTCTGTGTCAATTTCATACTTTAAGACTTGTACACTACCATTCAGTATACAGAGTGTTTATATGGGGACTAAATCAGTACAGATTTCTCCTTTAAATAGTGTGGAACAGAAAATTCACTTCCATTTTTACAAATATTTATTAACGGAGATTGACTTAAAATATATAGCTTTTTCAGCGTCACAGAAGTAAAAAGGCGTAGCGATTTATGTGTTTGAATTCGTATATATATTATTACCCCGTACCTAGTGTCATTTGACTGGTGTCTTTGAAAACTTAGATATTCATGAATCCCATGCAGGCCGACAATCAAGCAGAAGAGATAGACGGTCTTGGGCTAATTCTCATTCACAACAGTGGTGCCTGGAAAAATGTTTATCAGAAAAAATTGCCCTGGCTTTCTATTTGCCCCACAAGGCCCGTGGGGAGGGAATCCCAAACAGGGCAGGACAGCTGTGGAGAGCCAAGGGTGATAGTCACAGCCAACTGATTTGAAAACTGTCGCCATGTGACCCTTACTGATATCAGTTTGGGCTGCTTATCTGCCTGGCACAAGTCAAAACCACTCACTCATGTCCAAGCACCAGATTTGTTGCAGAGTCCGAAGGTTTTGCTGATAAGGCTGTCACAAAATAAATTCAGTTCTTCCACGGCAGCTGTGTTACGTGCTGGCCATGACTCTCCCACCAGTGTTAGTAGAATGCCCTGTCCTGCGCAGAGAACAGGGAAAGTAGACCAGCAATAGCTTTTCCCTCTGGGCCCCTCATTTTCCCAAAGTCCACCTACACTTTCCTGTACCCTGGACCTACCCCCTCTCCATGCCAGAAGTTTATGACTGTGCTAATGATGGAGCTAGGCTGGCCCGCTCCATTGCTGAATGCCTGTTAGTCATGATGCTTCACTTCATGGGGATTAATAGCAATGTAAGTGTGACAGAATTTAGGATTTATTGTACCTCAGTGCTATTTTATGAACATGGCCCTGGGCTATGACTAAGTGCCAAATACTATACTTGCATTTTTCCATTAGGATTGCACTAAGTACATTTTCTTCTAGACTGTTCTTTAAAACATTATTCCAAAGAGTTTGTGATGTTTGTTAGCTTTTAGAACTTTTCTAAAACTTTAATATAAATTACTTTTATTGTTCTAAGTTAAATGTTAGTTTTGTAGTATTAATGTTTCATCATTTACTTTTAATAAAATTGTCCTACTGTTCATTCTTCCCCCCAACTATAGGTATGGAACAGGCTGTTTCTTACTATGTAATACAGGCCGTAAGGTTGGTTTTTTTCAAATTAAAAGATTAGTGAAAGTCTTCTTTAACTTCATATAAATAATACTTGAGCATAATTTGCTATTAAGTTACTTTTGAGTCAGGAGCTTTTATTTAATTTCTATCAGGGTTTAATTTAGAGCTCAGTAAAAATGATGAAAATCACTACATGTGAATGGTTCTTGTAAGAACCATTTTAGGTTCTTTGAATTTTACATGTGTGTGTTTAATTGTGTTAGTGGGATATCTATACTAGGACTTTGTCAGATTCTTAATGCAAATCTAATTTGGAACGAGGGATAAACTTTTTATACTGTTTAAGTGTACTGTTCTTAATACTGGTAATTTTGACTTTTAAGATCTATTTTCTAAATTGTTATATTTATTGAATTATGTTGTAACTAGATCATTTTTGCTTTAAAAATATTCTAATGCTATCTTTTTGTTTTCCTGACTAATGAAATCTTTTTCTCTTTCCTACAGTGTGTATTTTCTGAACATGGCCTTCTGACCACAGTGGCTTACAAACTGGGCAGAGACAAACCAGTGTATTATGCGTTAGAAGTAAGTACATTTCATTCAGTATAGATAATGTGACAAACATTCAAAGCTAATGAAAACCACAGTGTTGTCTGTAAGAATGAGAAGCAACTCCTCATCTGTTACAATTTTATAATGACATTGCAACAATTCAGTCACATCTTTATTTTTATTATTTATTTATTTATTTTTGGCTGCCTCGGGTCTTCGTTGCTGCACGCAGGCTTTCTCTGGTTGCAGCGAGTAGCGGGCTACTCTTTGTTGTGGTGCGTGGGCTTCTCATTGCGGTGGCTTCTCTTGTTGCGGAGCACAGGCTCTAGGCGTGCGGGCTTCAGTAGTCGTGGCACACAGGCTCAATAGTTGTGGCGCACGGGCTTAGTAGTTGTGGCGCATGGGCTCAGTAGTTGTGGTGCGTGGGCTTAGCTGCTCTGTGGCATGTGGGATCTTCCCGGACCAGAGATCAAACCCGTGTCCCCCTCACTGGCAGGCGAATTCTCAGCCACTGTGCCACCAGGGAAGTCCCCAGTCACATCTTTAGGCTCCACTTCCAATTCTAATTCTCTTGCTATTTCTAGTTACTTCCTAGAAATAGTGTTGAACCGCTCAAAGTCATCCATGAGGGTTGGAATGAACTTCTTCTAAACTCCTGTTAATGTTGTAATTTTGACCTCTTCCCATGAATCACAAATGTTCTTAATGGCATCTAGAGTGGTGAATCCTTTCTACTAGGTTTTCAGTGTACTTTGCCCAGAATAGACCCATCAAAGGAATCACTATCTATGGCAGCTGTAGCCATACAAGATGTATTTCTTAAACAATAAGACTTGAAATTCAAAATTACTCCTTGATCTATGGGCTACAGAATGTATGTTGCATTAGCAGGCAGGAAAACAACACGAGTCTCATTGTATGTCTCCATCAGAGCTCTTGTGTGACCAGGTGCATTGTCAGTGAGTGGTCATATTTTGGAGGGAATCCTCTTCTGAGCATTAGGTCTCCACAGAGGGTTTTAAATATTCAGTAAATCATGTTGTGAACAGATGTGCTGTCATCCAGGCTTTCTTGTTCCATTTATAGAGCACAGGCAGAGTAGATTTAGCATAATTCTTAAGGACCCTAGGATTTTCAGAATGGTAAATGAGCATTGGCTTCAACTTAAAGTCACCAGTTGCGTTAGCCCCTAACAAGAGAGTCAGCCTGTCCTCTGAAGCTCTGAAGCCAGGCATTGACTTATCTTCTCTAGCTATGAAAGTTTCAGATATATCTTCTTCCAGTATAAGGCTGTTTCATCTACACTGAAAATCTGTTGTTTAGTGTGGCCCCCTTCATTAATGAAGGTGTCTTAGCTAGATCTTCTGAATTACTTCCTGTGGCCTCTACATCAGCACTTGCCGCTTTACCTTGTACTTTTATGTTACAGAGACAGTTTCTTTCCTTAAACTTCATGAACCAACCTCTGTTAGTTCCAAACATTTTTTTCTGAAGCTTCCTAACGTCTCTCAGCCTTCATAGAATTAAAGAGAGTTAGGGCCTTGCTCTGGATTAGGCTTTGGCTTAAGGGAATGTTGTAGCTGGTTTGATCTTCTATCCAGACCATTCAAACTTTCTCCATATCAGCAACAAGGCTATTTCACTTCTTTATCATTTGTGTGTCCACTGGAGTACTTTTAATTTACTTCAGGAACTTTTCCTTTGCATTCACAACTTCGCTAAGCATTTGGGGCAAGAAGCCTAGCTTTCAGCCTATCTCAGCTTTAGATGTTCCTTCCTCACTAAGTTTAATTATTTCTATCTAGCTTTTGAGTTAAAGTGAGAGACATGTGACTTTTCCTTTCACTTGAACACTTAGAGGCCATTGCAGGGTTATTAACTGGCCTAATTTCGTTATTGTTCTGTCTCAGGGAATTTTTTTTTTTTTTTTTTTTGCGGTACGCGGGCCTCTCACTGCTATGGCCTCTCCCGTTGCGGAGCACGGGCTCCGGACGCGCAGGCTCAGCGGCCATGGCTCACGGGCCCAGCCGCTCCGCGGCACGTGGGATCTTCCCGGACCGGGGCACGAACCCGTGTCCCCTGCATCGGCAGGCAGACTCTCAACC
Organism: Aethalodelphis obliquidens; assembly: GCF_003676395.1. NCBI lineage: Eukaryota > Metazoa > Chordata > Mammalia > Artiodactyla > Delphinidae > Aethalodelphis > Aethalodelphis obliquidens. The sequence continues at coordinate 417,246 of NW_020838042.1, forward strand.
ACTGCGCCACCATCGAAACCCAGAACACACACATTTATCATTAAGTTCGCCGTCTTATATAGGCACAGTTTATGGCAACCCAAAACAATTACAATAGCAACACCAAAAATCACTGGTCTCAGATCACCTTAAACAACTATAATAATAAAAGTTTGAAAAAATGGGAGAATTACCAAAATGTGCCACAGGAACACAAAGTGAGCAAATGCTGTTAGAAAAATGGCACCAATAGACTTGCTCTGTGCAGGGTTACCACAAACCTTCAATTTGTAAAAAACACAGTACCTGTGAAGCACAATAAAATGAGGTATCCCCACTGTGGGATTTGTGCCTCCGTGACCATAAACACTGTTTCTGCTACTCTAGCCTGAGTGTTCATTAATTTAGTCTAATAACCCCATCATATCACTGGCTCCAGGAGCATATATTAAAATATCTCGCTCTTTTTCAAATGAATTATTATCAAGCCAAGTCGATGCCATTTTGTATTTGCACAGACGATCTTTTGTTAATCTAAATTGAGGTCTTTGTTTCTTCCTGTTAAATTTCAGGATAGTAATTTCAGCCTGTTCTGACACTGTCTGAATGCTTTTTCATTCTTCCCACTGTTCCTCTTCCAGTTTTGTCTCATCTGGAGACTTAACACATAAGCTTTATGATATCGTTTTTTTGTTTTTTTGGGTTTTTTTGTGTGTGTGTGGTATGCGGGCCTCTCACTGTTGTGGCCTCTCCCATTGCGGAGCACAGGCTCCGGACGCGCAGGCTCAGCGGCCATGGCTCACGGGCCCAGCCGCTCCGCTGCATGTGGGATCTTCCCGGACCGGGGCACGAACCCGTGTCCCCTGCATCGGCAGGCGGACTCTCAACCACTGCGCCACCAGGGAAGCCCCATATGATTTCGTTTTGATTCATGTAATTTTTTTTTTTAGTTTCATAGAATTTTAAAGTAGAGAGGGGCAATAGATTAGATGACAGCAGGATTTGCTACACCCTGCTATCCCCTTGTTTTATACATGAAGAAGACAAGTGAAATTGGAGTCATTTGGCCAAGGTAGCTTGACAGCTAGTAAGTAGCCAATCGTCGATGCAAATCCCGGTTATTGGGCATCAAAGTCTAGATGCCTAGGCCGCTCAACTGTGCCGTCTCCTTCCTTGTAAATCTGAGTATTCAGGGCTCCAGTCTACCAAGTCCAGTGTTCTTTTCACTGCATCTCCCATATGTCACACCCTTCTACTAACCTAGCAACTTGATCACAACACACACACACTAGTATATTAACAACAATAGATAGAATCTTTTTTCTTTTCCGAATTCTCTTCAGTTAACAAACATTTTGTAAAATTAAGAAAATCAAAAAAGAGTGCAGAGAATAAAGTTAGGTGGGTAAAACTTTTTCTCAGTGAATTCATGCAAATTCCACCTGGTCACACTGCTTCCTTTTTGGGTTAAAGTGCTTACAAAGCAGATATTTAATACCCATTTCTTTCATTTGACAGATTGTTGTTAGGCTTGGCAATCTGAGGTATTCAAAAAGTAACTTTCTACCCTTTTTGAAAACTGAAACTATAACTACCCCTCTTAGTTTTTAGTCTTCTTTCATTCTCCCTCTACTGATTTGGAAGCAACATAACGCATTTCTCATTTTTTGTTGTTGTTTTGGGGTTTTTTGCTAGTACCTTCAAAATAATAACTATATATTTTTCTAAGAGTGCTTATAATTGTTTAGTATTTTTAATAACCACCCAACCATGATGAGGACCTTGAATGCTTTACCCTTGCCACCTCCATCCATAATCATGTTACTGAGTTTAAAATTTTCATTTCCCCTTTTTCTTAAACATTCAATAATTCATACTGTTTTCTTTTCAGTCAATCATAAATCATATCAATTGACATATTTTGTCAATTTCCGTGTCCAGTATCGTTTCCTTGGTCCCATACCTTTTATATCGTCCCCCACCCCCAGTTTTTTCTTGCTGAGGGATAGCCTTTCACAGTTCATAGAGTCTGGTGCAGTGAGCCTATTCTTTTTTAGGTTTGTCTTTATTTTGCTCTCTCTCTGGGGTGGATATAAAAGTCAGTTGCTTTATCTGCATCCCTTCTGGCCATTTTTTGATGCTGATGAGACCTTCGCTGTTCTGATTTAAAAGTGGTTCCTTTGTAGATAGGTAATCTGGAAGTTTTAAACGTTATATCCTTATCATTGATGTCCCATAGTTTTACTATGATGTGCCTGAGTTTGGATTTATTTTTACTTATTCTGTTAGGTACTGGGATACAAGTCTGTCTTCAGTTCTGGAACATTCTCAACAATTATCTCTTCAAATATTGCTTCTCTACCATTACCTCCATCCTCTTCTGGAATTGCTATTGTACGGATATTGGAACCTTCCAACCCACCCTCCATGTCTCTTAACTGCCCTTTTATATATTTTTAATCTCTTTGTTTCTCTGTGCTGCATCCCTGGTGAGTTTCTCAGTATCTACCTTACATTTCCAAATTCTCTCTTTAAGACAAACAAAACAAAAATGTTTTAATTGTGAAATGTAACACATGTATAGAAAAAAATGCATAAAACGTCAATGTACAGCTTAACAAATTATTATAAAAAGAAGACCCATGTAACCTCACCCAGGTCAGGAAACAGAAAACTACCAGGAACCTTCTATGTGCCCCTCCCAATCACATCCTCTTCCCTTTCCCCTAAGTTAACCCTGCCCTGACTTTTATTATGATCACTTTCTTACTTTTCTTTACAATTCTAACGCTTAAATGTGTAACCCTAAACACGGAAGTTAGTTTTGCATGTTGTTAATACTTTATATATTAAAAATATAAGAGATAGACTGAGTAATACAGTATGTAATCTTTGATCTGGCCTCTTTCACTCAACATTTTATTTGGGAGATTCATCTGTGTTGTTAAATATAACTATTGTCCCATTCTTTTTCATTACCATGTGTAAATACCACCAGCAGTATATGGGAACACTACTTTGCCTATTTTCTCTGTCTATTCTACAGTTTATCTCATCTATTACATTTTGTAATCTCACTCAGTAATTTCATTTCTACAATCTTTAACTGGTTATTTTTCATGTCCACCTGATTTTATTTCTCTTTTCTTTTGATTTGTAATTCATGGGTTTTTTTTTCATGGAAATCATACCTTAATCTACCTCTTTGTGTTTTTTTGTTGTTACTGTTTTGTTTTGTTGTTGTTGTTTTCTCTTTTTGGCGGTGCTGCGGACACACAGTGTCTTAGTTCCCCGACCAGGGATTGAACCCGTGCTCCCTGCGGTAGAAGCGCAGAGTCCTAACCACTGGATTGGAATGAATTCTATTCCAGATGTTATGTTTTGTTGACTGATGTCATTTTTTCCCCTTCCATACATTTTCATTAGAAGTGATGCTTGCAAGCTAGCATATGATATGCTGTAATGTCTAATTTATATAGTATATATACAAAGTATATATATATTTTTAATTTAATCAATTTTTAATAGAAGTATAATTGACTTACAATATTACATTAGTTTTAGGTGTGTAACATAGTGACTCAGTATTTTTGTACATTACAAAATGATCACCACAGTAAGTCTAGTGAGCATCTGTCACCATACAAAATTATTACAATATTATTGACTATATTCCCAGTGCTGTGTATTACATCCCCATGACTTGTTTATTTTATAACTGGAAGTTTGTACCTCTTAATCTCCCTCATCTATTTCACTCATTCTGCTACCCCCTTACCCCCTGGCAACCAGCATTTTGTTCTCTGTTTCTATGAGTCTGTTTCTGTTTTATTATGTTTATTCATTTGTTTTATTTTTTAGATTCCACATGTAAGTGAAATCATGCTATATTTTCTTTCTCTGTCTGATTTATTTCACTTAGCACAATACCCTCCGAGTCCATCCATATTTTCGCAAATGGCAAGATGTCATAATATTCCATTTTATATATATTATAAAATTATCCATTTTATCCATCTATTAATAGATGCTTAGGTTGCTTTCATATCTTGGCTATTGTAAATAGTGAGGCAATGAACGTAGGGGTGCATATATCTTTTCTAACTAGTGTTTTTGTTTTCTTTGGAAAAATACCCAGAAGTGGATTTGCTGTATCGTATGGTAGCTCTACTTTTGATTTTTTGAGGAACCTCCACACTGTTCTCCACAGTGGCTGTATCAACTTAACATTCCCACCAACAGTGTCCAAGAGTTCCCTTTTCTCCACACCCTCGCCAACACTTGTTGTTTGTAGTATTTTTGATAATAGCCATTGTGACAGGTATCTAGCTCATTGTGGTTATGATTTGCAGTTCCCTGTTGATTAGTGATATTGAGCACCTTTTCATGTGTTTATTGACTATCTATATGTCTTCTTTGGAAAAATGTCTACTCAGGTCCTCTGTCAATTTTTTAATCAAATTGTTTGTTTGTATTTGATGTTGAGTTATTTGAGTTCCTTGTATAGTTTGTATATTAACCCCTTATGAGATATATCATTTGCAAATATCTTCTCCCATTCAGTGGGCTACCTTTTCGTTTTGTTGATACCTTCCTTCACTGTGCAAAAGCTTTTTAGTTTATTTTCACTTTTGTTTCCCTTGCCTGAGGAGACAGATCCAAAAAAATATTGCTAAGACCCAAGGTCAGAGAGCATACTGCCTGTGTTTTCTCTAAGAGTTTCATGGTTCCAGGTCTTGCATTTAAGTTTTTAATCTATTTGGAGTTTATTTTTATATATGGTGTGAGAAAGTAGTCCAGTTTGATTCTCTTGCATGGAGCTTTTTTATTTTCCCAACACCATGGCTGATGTTTTAATAACAGATTTCTTTGTGTATTTTGGAATTTTCCCTTCCAGACTCATTTTCCATTAAGCCAATAGCCCTAGTCAGCACGTAGACAATTGCTTGTTTTCCAGTACCCCTACACAAGCAGGAAAGCACTACCTAGCCCCTGGCTTCAGACACTGACAGTCTTCCTGATCTTACACCAAGCACTTCGAATCCCTTTCCTCTGCAGGAGTCAGCTCCGGCCACCACTCCTGCTCCCTGACACACACAGAAAAATGACTCACAATCCATCATGCCTGTGGCCTCAAATCCTGCTTAGCCGTGCATTTCTGTTTCTGTCCACATTGATGCTATTCTCTGTCTGAGTTAGCATGTGTTGTTTTGGTTTTCTCTTTTTATGTTTTGCCTGTTATCCTCTGTTAGGGACAGAGGTGATTTTTTTTTTTAACAATGTAGTTTATTTATTTATTTATTTATGGCTGCGTTGGGTCTTTGTTGCTGTGTGCAGGCTTCAGTAGTTGTGGCTCGCAGGCTCAGTAGTTGTGGCTCACGGGCTTAGTTGCTCCACAGCAGGCATGTGGGATCTTCCCGGACCAGGCCTCAATCCCGTGTCCCCTGCATTGGCAGGTGGATTTTTAACCACTGCGCCACCAGGGAAGCCCCAGGACAGGTGATTTTTAAAGTGCAAACTCATCCATCTCTGTTGATAGGGATGTTTACTTCTTTTTTATCACCAAGAATATTAACATCTCTGGGTCCTTATTTCATTGTTGGTAAAAAGAAATTGGGACACCTGATGCTTCGGTTGTTTTGAGACTTTAAACTCATATTAAACTGCTAAAATTTGTCCCACTCCTTTTTTTTTAAAATAAACATTTATTTATTTATGGCTACGTTGGGTCTTCGTTGCTGCGTGCGGGCTTTCTCTAGTTGCGGCAAGCGGGGGCTACTCTTCGTTGCGGTACGCGGGCTTCTCATTGCGGTGGCTTCTCGTTGCGGAGCATGGGCACTAGGCCCGTGGGAGGGCTTCAGTAGTTGTGGCACACGGGCTCAGTAGTTGTGGCATGCGGGCTCAGTAGTTGTGGCTCGTGGGCTCTAGAGTGCAGGCTCAGTAGTTGTGGCACACAGGCTTAGTTGCTCCGTGGCATGTGGAATCTTCCCAGACCAGGGCTCAAACCCGTGTCCCCTGCATTGGCAGGCGGATTCTTAACCACTGTGCCACCAGGGAAGCCCTGTACCACTCTTAATAGTTGGAAAATTTTCTTAGTGGTGGAAGATACTGAAGCAAAATAGACCAAGGATTACCAAAATAGAACGAGTAGTTCTGCCTTCCCTCTGCCATCTGTGCACTGTCTTCCCCAAGCTGTGCTTTTCCCTTCCTTGTTCATCTTCTTTTTCTCAATGTTATTTCACAAAACAAAATTCTTTTGGGGGCCTTTAATCTGATTATGAACGTGAGCTTACTTTGGATTGGAGACTTCCACGTTCTGTATTCTGTCACTAGGATACAAGTTCCCTGAGGTCAGAATATTTATCTGTCTTGTTCACCACTCTATCCCAGAGGCTGGCACATAGCAGACACTTAATAAATAATGTTTATATACCAAATCCTATGTTATGCCATTTTTGTCTATTTAAACATGAGCTTCAAAGAGGATTCCTTATATCCCCCCATTGTTTTCTTTGAATGTCCTTTTTCTCCTATCGTTTGCATGACTTGTGATTATAGTGTTAAATTTTTGTTTTTGGAGTTTTTCATCCCTCTTCAGCCAGATATTCCATTTCAGGTATAAGTCTCATATATTAGTTAACTGTTGCTGCGTAACAATATTACCACTGATGTAAGCGGCTTAAAACCTTACCCATTTATTATCTTATAGTTTCCACGGGTCAGGAGTCCAGGCAAAGCTTAGCTGGATCCTCTGCTCAAGGTCTCACCAGGCTGCAGTCAAGGTGTAGGCTGAGGCTACAGTGTCATCTGAGGCTCCATCTGCTTCCAGGTTCACTCAGATTATTGGCCAGATTTGGTTCCTTGTGGTTGTAGGACTGGGGGTTTCAGTTTCTTGCTAGCAGTCAGCCAGAGGCTGCCCTTAGCTCCTAGAGGCCGCCTGAAGTTCCTTCCCATGTGAGGACTTAACACCAGCAAGGGAGGGAGAGAGTCCAGAAAACAGGTGTGGTCATCTTATGCAACGTAATCATATGCACATCATCACATACGTCCCATCACCTTTGACATGTCCTGTTGGTTAGAAGCAAGTCATAGTCCCACCTCACTCAAAGGGAAAGGATCATGGAAGGCCATGAACAGCAGGAGGCGAGGATCACGGGGGCCTATAAACATTGTTTATGGACTTTTCTAAGGTAGTTTCTTGGAAAGTGTACTTTCTGAGCAATAAGTGCTTTTAATTTTAATTCCCTAACTGGTTATCAAAGTATTAATGATACAGATTACATTTCATAAATGTTTCCCCAATTCAACTCTGTGCTCCTGTTCTCTTTTCTTTGCAAATAAAAATGCTATAGAGTTAGATTTTGCATTTGTAATTATACAGAAGTTAAGTACAATATAAGTTATATATGTAGTGTTACATATTACTGTAGCATACACAAAACTATGTTTACTGTGCCTAATGGTTGGTTTTAAGGAATTTAAGGATAATCTTAATTTTACATAATTTTTCTCCACACTTACTGATTTTTTTTTTTTTTTTTTTTTTTTTTGCGGTACGCGGGCGTCTCACTGTTGTGGCCTCTCCCGTTGCGGAGCACAGGCTCCGGACGTGCAGGCTCAGTGGCCACGGCGCACGGGCCCAGCCGCTCCGCGGCATGTGGGATCTTCCCGGACCAGGGCACGAACCCGTGTCCCCTGCATCGGCAGGCGGACTCCCAACCACTGTGCCACCAGGGAAGCCCCACATTTACTGATTTTAACCATAACTGCATTGTAAGATACATCCTGCATCCTGAAATATCTACTTTATACAGATACTGTTCATGGCAGTGGCATTCATGTCAAGGAGCTTTTGAGGGAAAGTATGTTTGCCTGCTATGACATTATATCGGATCTACTTGATTATTTTTAATCTAATCTTTGCAGAGCCTGTTCCTTAGCCTTTCACTTTCCAGGCTATGTGTCTAGTTTTTGAGTAATTTATTTCTCTTGTCCGGTTACCATAGAACTTCTTCTTTTTACCCTCTCATTTCTATTATGTTTTTCTTAGAGAACCACTATTTAGGTTTGTGTGCAGCTTTCCCAGTGGATCGTGACTTAGAATAAGGGTTGATTCATATTTATAGTTGATGAGCTGAAGTATTGAATGTTTATATTTATGATATAATTGACAGTAACTTATTTGATAGCAAGTAGACAGTCACCTTCTATCTATCATTTTAGGTTTCCATTCCTGTACTCTTTTTTCTGCCCATCTTCAAAGCATTATACCATCTTCCACTTTATCTCCTGCCTCTGGATTTAGAAGACTACATCTTTTGTGAATTTGGAGATTTCTCTTATTTTTATTAATTTTTAAAAAGCTATACCAGTATTATATCCTGTACCAAAATTATATACTTCTTTCAGATAAGTGTTTTTTATATTGAACCTACTTCTTCGTTCAGTAACAAAACACTCCTGTGTACTCCTGATGACCAAATTTAGAATAATTTTCTTCTGGAGCCTTGACAGTGGCTTTGTATTTTTTTTCTATTGTTTTAATCTAAAATAATGCCCTCTGGTCCTCAACCAGTTACCTTTAATGAAAACCTTGATTTTCCCTTTACTGCAACCACATTGCTTCCTCTCAAAAAAAATTGAGCATGTAAACATCCTGCACTTTTCAGTGGAAATGAGGTACATCGGCATTTGATTTCCCAAAATATAAAGTTCCACTAGCTGGTAGCTGCAAGACCACTCCACTAGACTTCTAGTTCAGTGGCTTTTTAAAATTTATTACTTACTCACCTAACACTATTGGAAATATACACATTTCGTGGTTAGATGCCATGTAGGACCAGTGTCTTTTTGAGAGTATAGAACATCTGTTTTTCCATTTAGATCTAGAACTGTGCTGTCCGATATGGTAGCCACTAGCCACACGTGACTACTGAGCACTTGAAATGTGGCTAGTCCAAATTGAGATGTGCCGTAAGCATACGATATACCTGATACCAAAGACTTAGTGAAATATACACAAATAAAAGATCTCGAGTTTTATATTGATTACATGTTGCAATGATAATGTTTTTAATATATTGGGTTAAGCAAAATATATTACGATTAATCTAACCTTTTTAAATATGGTAACTAGAAAATTTAAATTACATGTGTGGCTCACATTATATTTCTATTAAACAGCACTGTTCTAGAAAATCTTATATATTTTCTAGCCTCTGGCAGCTACTATCTCTGTATTGTTCGCTTCCAAAGGATGTGTGAGAGTTGAACTATTGTCTCCAAAAGCAAACAATTTACTTAGTTCTCCTTGATGGTCCCACTCTGTACCTAAATATATAATATATCAAAAGTAGGAAGTGTATTAAGAAGTTTCTTTTTTGGGGCGGGAGAAACATTGGGTTAGAGTCCCTTGTCAGGTGTTTGCTGAATTGTCTTTGTCCCATTTTTAAAGTCTGGTTATATTTGCACAGGGATGTCAAATCTGTTCCTCAAATAATTTTTTATAGCTGAAAATTCACTGTATAAAAAGAGCAACTGCGATGTTTTGCCAGCTGTGCAGTAGCATATAGTGACCTGTTCTCATAGCAGCTGTGAACGATAGGATGTATCAACATATTCAGCATCTAGTTTGTTTGCATCCTGAAAACTGATGGCAAGAAAGGGTAACCATTTGTAATTCAATTAATTTAATTGGGGACAGGGAGGCAGGCGACATATAAAAAACATTCTGCTTCCTACACTTATACCTGATGTTTTGGTTTGGGGTGACTCTGTGGAAGTAATTTACATTAATAATGTATATGAAGAAAAAAAGAAAGAAAAAAATAATCTATATGAATGAAACATCAGAACCAAAAAACTTTTTTTTTTGGAATTCCTAATGGTTTGTGCTGATACTTCTTTTGCCCCCAGAATCTTTTTATAAACATCTTTATTGAGATGTAATTCCCATAACACATGATTCACTCTTTTAAGGTATGTAATTCAGTGGTCTTTAGTATATTCACAAAGTTGTGCAGCCATCACCACAGTCTAACTTTAGAACATTTTTATCACCCCAAAGAATAACTGCATCACCTCAACCCTAAGCAAGCACTAAACAACTCTTTGTCTCTCTGGATTTGCTTATTCTGGACATTTCATATAAATGGAGTCATACAATATATGGTCTTTCACTTAGCATAATGTTTTCAAGATTCATCCAGGGCTTCCCTGGTGGCGCAGTGGTTGATAGTCCTCCTGCCGATACAGGGGACACGGGTTCGTGCCCCGGTCTGGGAAGATCCCACATGCCGCGGAGCGGCTGGGCCCATGAGCCATGGCCGCTGAGCCTGCACGTCCGGAGCCTGTGCTCCGCAACGGGAGAGGCCACAACAGTGAGAGGCCTGCGTACAGCAAAAAAAAAAAAGAAAAAAAAGAAAAAAGAAAAGATTCATCCATGTTGTAGCAGAATTTCATGTCTTTTCATGGCCAAATAATTTTCCACTGTGGGGATATACTACATTTTATTTACCCATACATCAGTCAATGGAATTTGGCTCATACTTTTTTAACACTTAAAGAATTAAAGAAGCTACTATTTGCATTCAGTAAGAACCTTCCTGTGTACTCCTGTATACTTCCTGTATTGAGCCTCATCGTAATTTCTTTAGGTAACTGTTGTTATAGTCACCACCATTATATAGGTGAATAAATGGAGTCTCAGAAAGCCTAACTAATTTGCCTAAGATCACATAGCAGTTAAGAACTAGAGCTCAGACTCAAACCAGTTCATCTGACTCCAAGCCCCATCTCTTGGTGATTTTGTTGGAAAGAATCATTACTTTGTAGTTAGCTTCTTTGCTAACTTTTTTTGTGGTTGCTAGATTTAATATAATGTTAGCTATGGGAAATGGGCTTGAAAAAACTCTCAGGGTGGCCTTTCCCAATAACTTTGTGGATAAGATGGGAATGTACTCTGGGTGATAATATACCTCAGTAGTTTAGCAACAGATAGAACAATTGTATAAGAAGCAAATTGCTCAACACATTGATGTCCACCTACGGGCACAGGTCCAAGGGTGTACTGGCGGACTCTCTTCTCTGTCTCATTAAAAACTTCTGTAATGCCCTAGATAAATAATGTTTGTAGTAAAAGACCTAGTTTATGATATTTGTAGAAGTCCCAATGTTGAAATTTTTGAATTTTATCCATCTGGTAGTGTCATACACAGAGAATATGCTCAATAAAAACTTTTTATTGTGATAACATATATTCTCTCTCGGATTCCTTTATTCCCATAGGGTTCCGTAGCTATAGCCGGTGCTGTTATTCGCTGGCTAAGGGACAATCTTGGAATTATAAAGACCTCTGAGGAAATTGGTGAGTATGTTCTAACAAAGGGCTAGAGTCTAAATAATAAGAATTTTAAATATTTTACCCTTGCAATCTGTTAATACATGTGCTTTGCCCCGTATGTGACATTAAACTATATGAATCCCTATTATGAGCTTGATTTTACACATAAAAGATTATTTTGTGAAGATTTATAAAACAACAAATTAACATAATTAGTGGGGGTTATTAATAAACTGGCACGGTAGGGCATAAAAATCACCCAAGTGTAAAAGTGAACACCAAAGATGGCCAGAATCTGCAGTTAAATTTATCTGATGAGAAAAAGCTTTAAGTCTTATTAGAGTGAGAATTAAAACTCCAGTACCTGTAATTTAAGTATTAATATGGCTATTTTCAGACAATGGATAATTATTTTGAACCATCTACTTTAATTTCGCCTGAAGGTGAGACAATCAGAAACACATTTCTGATCAGGGACCCACTGAAGGCCACTTCTTCATCAGCTAGGCAGCAACCTTAAAAATAGTGGAAATAAGCTAAAATACCTTAACAAAACTAATCCAGTTCCTTTATTTCTTGGGCTGGGTTACATTTTACTGGGGGGGTATTCAATGTGGAGAAATTTGCTTTTGTTGCTCCTGACATTCTGCTGTAATTAGGAACATTTTGCTGTACTAACTAATAGGAAACCAAAAGCTCTGTCCTAATTTTTTAAACACGTGTGTTTATTGACTAAAATAAGTAGCATATAGTAGAGTGATTTTTGTTTGTTTGTTTGTTTTTAACGTTAGAAAAACTTGCTAAAGAAGTAGGTACTTCTTATGGCTGCTATTTCGTCCCAGCATTTTCAGGACTATATGCACCTTATTGGGAGCCCAGTGCAAGAGGGTAAGAATTGAAAATAAGGTATGCTTTTGTCGGTCTTGATTTATTTACTATATTAGCTAATAACTTATTAGTTAAAAGTTTTCTATTCTCAAACGATTTTAAAGTATTGAGGAAACCTTTTACACTTGGCAAGTATAATTTCAGAACCTTTAAACTCCAAGAAGTTGGGAATTTCCCTGGTGGTCTGGTGGTTATGGCTCCAAGCTTCCACTGCAGGGAGCACGGGTTCGATCCCTGGTTGCGGAGCTAAGATCCTGCATGCCACGCGGCATGGCCAAAAAAAAAAAAAACAAAACACCTCCAAGAAGTTATAAATCATCTGACAAATAAGCCCCTGCCATATTCGTATTCATGTTAGTGTTATTAGGTTTTATCTTCAAGGCACCTGCAAGTTATGTCCCAAAGGGACACCATCTAGATGAATATTGATTTGGCTTTATATTATTGTCATCTATCCGGATAGATCTTGAGCTTTTTCACATGTGGATGCAGCATTGTAGACTATAAGGACTTTCCAAGCTACTTAATGTTTATGTCCAGTTTTGCTTTTTTTTAATGTCCATTTCCCCTCCCCCCGTACATTTCTACCTACCAAATTCAGTCTTTCCATATTTAGGACATTTCCAGTTGATGACTCATTTATTCCACTCTAATCTTAAAAATCTTTGTATCTTTAGGATCATCTGTGGGCTCACTCAGTTCACCAATAAATGCCATATTGCTTTTGCTGCATTAGAAGCTGTTTGTTTCCAAACTCGAGAGGTAATAAATATGAGCCCTTTTCTTGTACTTAATCCACCTTTATTATTCCTAAACAAATTATATATTAATGCCAGAAATTTATTACAATTTATAAGCTTACTAAATATTTAATCAAAAATTAAGCCTGCCTAAACATTAATGTAATAACTGCAAGTTTTGGTTCTTTTCCCAGCTGTCATTACTTTCTAAGTTCCTGTTAGCTGCCAGGCGCTGGGCATTTTACAGTTGAGGGGATGCTGAGTGGTGCATATTAGGCAAAGGGGATAGTTGCACAAACATAGGCACCATGGCAGGAAATCAGGGTGCAAAGTAGAATTGTTTGGCTTGACTGGATATAGGGGTGAGTGCAGAGGTGTGGTGAGAGAAAAGGTTGGTTGTAACCAGATCAAGGAGGGCCTAGAAGACCAGCCTAAGAAATCTAAATTTTTATTCTACAGGCTTTGGGGAGCTTTTGAGTGTTTTTGAGTAGAAGATGGCTATTTTCAGAGATGTTACTATGGAGTACTTTAATTATGTTCATTGCATTGGTTTATTTAAGATTTTGGATGCCATGAACCGCGACTGTGGAATTCCTCTCAGCCATTTGCAGGTAGACGGAGGAATGACCAACAACAAAATTCTGATGCAGCTACAAGCAGACATTCTGTATATCCCAGTAGGTTAGTAAGCCTTCATTCCTTTAAACTCCAAGACTAATGTTTCTTCGGAAGAACTGGTTTTTTTAGGCATATGTAACTGCAAAGATACTGATGTAGCTCTCTCCCCTCAGTGAAGCCCTCGATGCCCGAAACCACTGCTCTGGGAGCTGCCATGGCAGCAGGGGCTGCAGAAGGGGTTGGCGTTTGGAGTCTGGAACCTGAGGACTTGTCAGCTGTCACAATGGAGCGGTTTGAACCTCAGATCAACGCTGAGGGTACTTGTTTTTTAAAATTTTTTTAAATTGAAGTATAGTTGATTTACAATGTTGTGTTAGTTTCAGATGTACAGCAAAGTGATTCAGTTATACATACATGTATATCTATTTTTTTTTCAGATTCTTTTCCCTTACAGGTTATTATAAAATATTGAGCCTAGTTCCCTGTGCTATACAGTAGTTCCTTTTTGGTGAGGGTACTTGTAAAGATTGAAGATTGGTATACTGTGAAAAGTGAGAGAGAGTTTGCTTTTCTGTTTATTCATAAGTTGAGAAAGTAAATAAGATAGCAAATGCTACTGTTTCAGGTTTGGCTACTAAGCATATTTGGATACACTGAATGAATGTGAATGAGAGGAATGGTTCCCTATTAAAAAAAAAACAAACTTCTATAATCACTTTTTTACCATTCACTTCTAGTGTTTACAGTCCTTTCATGTAGGAGGATAACACTGCCACACTATCAGTTCTAGCTTGTTAGTGTAGCCTTTCCTGACAGTGACAAGGGAGATATATCGGCCACCGACTCCTCATGTCTGCATCGGATCATCTTTGGTGCCAGTGGCCAGTTTTAGGACAGGATTATGTGGGGTAAGCGATATTCTGATAACTTTTAAACACAGCAGGGCTAGCCTGACAAAAGCAGCAACAATTTAAATAAATGAGCATTAAATATTTGACTTACTGTCGTAATAAACAAAGCTAAGCCACAAGCTCTGACCAATACCTGTATTAAATTTGTGTATGAAAATAAGGTTTTTAAATACCGTCAAAGTGGATTTTGTATGATATCCCAAGCTCCTCTACCCTCCCAAAAAGAGAAAATAGGTCAAGTAGGATTCCCCTTTCTAATTCATCACCACTTGCTTGTGAATGGCCTGGTCTTAGCAGGTAGCCTGTTTCCCCATCTCCCTTCATCGTGCAGACCAGGCTGAATTTCCCTCCAACTTCCAAGCAAGCTTCTCTCCCAGTCACTGGTAGTCACTAGCAATGGTACTCTCCGGAGTCTGAGTCCTGGTAAAACTCCATGTCAGCTTAATACAGTGTAACAAACATCAGTTTAATATGTGTAACATTTGTCAAGAATGCTGAGTGAGGGACTTCCCTGGCAGTCCAGTGGTTCAGACTCCATGCTTCAAATGCAGGGGGCACAGGTTCGATCCCTGGTCGGATCCCACATGCTGCACAGCGCAGCAAAAAAAAAAGAATGCTGAGTGAACATAAGTGTGGTACTTAGAACATCTCAGTAAACTGCCTTTCTTATGTGTGGTTTTCCTACCTTCTATGTCTAGAAAGTGAAATTCGTTATTCTACGTGGAAGAAAGCTGTGATGAAGTCAATGGGTTGGGTTACAACTCAGTCTTCAGAAAGTGGTAAAAATGTTTTTATTATTATTGCCACTTTGCCCTAGTATGTTAAATCGCTTCTTTAAGTATCTGGCCATTTATACATAGCAAGGCTGCTCTGAAGAAGAGTGTTATTGTAAGTTATAGTTTCTAATGTTTTGAAAACACTTTAAAGTTCTAAACATAACATGTAAATTACCATGTTGATATACATACTTAACTCTGTCCTGCCATATCTTTCCTTATTAGTTTATTCCTGGTACTTCAATTGATAACTTAGTTTTCTAAAAGTAAAATTATTTCTAGTTTCTTCTTAATGAAAAAAAAAAATCAACTAGACTTTTTTTTTTCTTCTTCTTCTTAGTGTCTGACTTTGCCTTTCTGGGGGGCTGTCTTCATGACCTGAACCAACCGAAAGCTGTATTAATTTCAGAATATATTTCACTACTTCCTAGACTGCTTCCAAGCCCTTAGTGAGTGTATGTTATGAGAACTCATTTGAATCAGAGGAAGAAAAGTACCAAACATAGTAAATTAGAAATGTCATAATTGGCAAATGCTCTTGGCAGAAAATAGAGGACTATTTTTTTCAACCTCTTAGGTGGGAAAGTATTGCCTTAAGTAAACTATTTAATTATAAACAGCCCTGAGCTGCCTTTAATGTAGAAACAGCCTTAAACATGCCTTTAATATGGCATAATATTTTAATTCTTTGCTAAATGCAAGATTTCAAACATAGTGAATGAAACAATGGCCAATAATATATTGAAACGTATAGTTTAATGGAGAAGAGAATATAAATGAAATATGGCCTGCCTTCCAACCCCAAAGCGAGTATAGAACCACTTTTAATGTATCTGGCTTTTAGGAGAAGCTTCTGGGATCATCTAGTACCACAGATTACTGTGATCTGTATTTTCAGTCCTGGATGTTCCTACTTGAAGCTTTTGTTTATTCTCCTAAATAAGCTTTAAGCTTAATATCCATTTTCTTTAAATCTTTTGTTCTGAGACTCACCTTTCTTTCTAAGATAGTGGCAGAGCCTTTCTTGCTAGGACTGTTTGCAGTTTTGAGACCCTTTATAGCTAAACTTCTCAATCATAGGTATTTTTGTAGCACAGTGCTAGTTGCTTTGAAAGATATAACAGACATGCACTCGATTTATTTTCTGGTTGCCCTTAATTAATGGCTAATGAAAATGAGTTATATGTTTTCTTTGGCAAGTTAGATTTTTTTTTAACGGCACAGGGAATTCCCTGATGGTCCAGTGGTTAAGACTACGTACTTCCAATGCAAGGGGCCCGGTTTCAATCCCTGGTCGGGGAACTAAGATCCCGTATGCCACGCGGCATGGCCAAATAAAATAAGATGGCACAATCCTACCTGTGTTCCCGCACTCCACTGCCCCAGCTGCCTCCACGTCAATGCCACACATTCTTCTCCTTACTTGCAGTTGAAGACATAATTTTAATTGCAAAGTTCTTACAAAACCAATTGATCGTTTTCTCTCTGTTTGCTTACCTTACCTGTCAGTGAATTTAAAATGCCAAGAAAAAGTTGATAAAAGAAAATTACATGATTCTATTGTTTCTGCCATCAGCATTGATGATAAAGTAATTTGATTTTTTTGAGAGCTTTTGATTTTTCAAACTTTGTTTTTGTTTCAGTTAGGCTGCAGTGGATTTAAGGCAAAGTTTGAAAAACTTTTTGAGTAGATTTATGAAAAGCACTCATGTATAATATTTGAGAGTCTCTAAACTGTATAATAAACAGGCTAATAATATTCAATTAGTGAAATGCTGATTGTATTCCTTAAGCAGTATAAGCTATATAACGGTATGATTTATCAATAAGCTATCTGATAATAGCAGTACAGGCAGACTCTTATTTTGATGATCTTGAAAGGATATTGGAATTGCTACCTGGTCTCTGATCCTCTTTAAATAGGTTTAATTTATGGGAAGAATATTATGTTAGCTTAATTTCCAAAGCGTTTTGCCAGTTTTGAAGCATTAATATTTATTTTCTTGTTTGTAGCTATATTTGAATGGAGTGTAAAGAATTTTTAACATACATTCAATATGTTTAAAATGTTGTAGAAGTGATTGGGGATTTGATATTTTTTGGAGAGAGCTTATCATAAATGATGACTTCTTGGCTCTGTACTCCAAACCCACCAAAATATTTTTTCAAAGAGTGTTAAATATTCTAGATATATAATTTTTATATTCAAGAAAAGTATCTATCTATCTATCTATTCTTAAAAGGAAGGGTTTCCAAGAGAATTCAGGTTGGAAAATATCAAAACAATCGTGTTCTCAGGCAGTATTTTAAAATGTAGATTAATACAGTTTGGTTTTTTAATTATACTAACATGAATATTCAGGTACATTTCCTTATACACCAAGTCTATTTAAAAAAGAAAATGAAACCAGTAGGGTTTGAAATTCATTTTTAGTAGACGAATATAACTCTTCTCTGATAGCCAAAGGATCTATAATTTGAATTTGAGGGGAATTGGATTGCTCATTTAGTATCTTTTGGGGAAGAATCAAGAAAGCTAAAATCAACAGCCTCCCAAAAAGTTCTCCATCAGCTTTGGCTTTGCCAGTGGAAGGTTTATGTTGGTCTGTATGTTCTATGTTCTTGGCTACTTGTGGCATGCTATCTGTATTGTTTGTTGACTGTCATAAGCCTTGAATATTGATTCTGGTTTTGATTTGAAGTAAGAACTCTTTGCTAGCTTTTATGAATATGCTATTTTTATAACTTTTTTTGCTATCATGTGATTCTTAACACAAATATTGTAATTATGTGTCTCTCTTTTGGTTTGCTTGACTGGAATTCCCTCCTACTTGGATGACCACAGGTGACCCTAGTATCTTCTGTAGTCTACCCTTGGGCTTTTTTATAGTGAGTAGCATGGTAATGTTAATCGGAGCAAGGTACCTCTCAGGTCAGTTCCTCTTTACATTAGACAATTGTATTAGTTAGCATTAATGTATTTGTGTATGACTCAGCAGAAAGTTTTTGGTGTTTTTCCTTCTTCCTATTCTTAGGAACCTGGAAAATCTATTAAAGGTCTAATTAGTTAGACCAATTGATCTTTGGGGGCAGTCAGAATTAAGGACTGTGACTCTGCTTTTATTCTCTTTTTAGTAGATGATGATTTTCTCTGAGGGGCTACATTCTGCTGTCAGCTGCAACAATAAGCACAAGTGAAAGTACTACTGTCAATGTTTAAATGAAAGGACATTCAGAGTGATAGATGAAATTGATAGTATTTGAAATCAATTAAATTGGCTTTCAAATGTACATAAGTTGTTTTTCATACTTAATGAAAATCTGCTACACAAGTCTTAATATTTCAATTCTGGTAAGAATTTCAGCCAGAGTATGTTAGCAGAGTTTCTGTGAAACTCTACAGCTAGGGAAAATTTATCATCACTTTTATTTTAGTTAAAAGAATACATTTGGTGAAATGAAGTTTTGTAAAAAGTTATTATTGAAATAAATTGGGGTCGAAATTCAAACTGAAAAAAAAAAAAGAAATTCAAACTGAATTATTATTTTGCATATTAACTTCTGAATATTCTTATAAGAGTAAAATTGCTCAGTATTTTATAAAACACATTGCATAACCTGTATTAATTTAAATATAATAATCATTTTTGGAAGATGTTGCTGATGATAGCTCTCAGTTTTTCTTCAAATTAATGGCCTAAATGGAAATGATGTATTTCATATGTTGCCAAGAAAGTGAAACATTTTAACAATCTTCCTAATTAAGGAAAGAGTTAAATTATTTTTCTTAATTAGATTACCTGGGTGTAAAATATAAAATTTTTTATTAATATGGGAGAATATCTGTTTATAGAAATCTGACAAGCGTTAATCAGCTTGACATCATCACCAAAGTGCTATATATAAATATGGAATGAAAAGTTATTTACATCAGCAGAAATGGGATGAAAATTATTTACATTAGCAGAACATTAAATTATCTTTTAATTAATGATAAAACTTGGGTTACTTGCATGAGAATTTAAAATTAGATTGCCTTTTTCTGTATTCTTCATGTTCCCGATAAATTTGTTCAAATCTTCTACTTCCATAGTAATCATACCTTATGTTGGTATTAGTGCTTTATACCTTACAAAGGGCTTCTGTATACATAAATCTATACAGAATTAGCAGATGCTTATTTTCTTTCTGCTTCTTGGGAATGTTTGGTGGAACAGTCCAAATATTCCCCAGAAGAACTGTAGTTTAAATTAATTTTTTAAAAAAATGCTGTTTGAGGAAAAGTTATATTTTTTTTCTTTACCGTGAGTTTTTTTGGCTGCATAATGATGGTCTGGAAAAGGAAAGAAAATAACATTGCAGCTGAATGTTTTCATTGATTTTTTTTTTTCACCTTCTGTTTCCCCTTTGATACCAGTACCAGAATGAAAAGGCTTGGTCTATGAAAATTAGGATATGTAGCATATCTCTAAGCTAAAGGATACAGTAAGTGTCCAAATTCCTAGACTTCCAAAATAGATATGATTGCCATCTTTAGGATCTCTCTTGGTAACATATGCTGAGATTTGAGAAGAATTGGGATGGCTTGCCTTGGTAAACAGTTAGCAATAGTGTTTATTTGCTAATTTTGGAATTGGATCAGTTATATTTGTTGCATTTTTACCTGTGAAGCAATATTTAAGAATCATATGGAATTTCTAGCTCAATAAATTATTGAATTGTCTTCATTGTTTTAACTCCTGAATTGCATGTATTTTATTACTGACATATATGATTTTTGTCCCCCATTTTAGGTATGCCATAAATACTACCAACTCATGGATTCCAAAGATGCGAGCTCTTTACCTACCGAGAGAATCCAGTGATTCTGTCTCTTAATGTGATGACACTACTCATAGACTCTGATTTTATTTATAAGCCACTAGCTGCATGACCCTCCAAGTAGACCTGTGGCTTGAAATAAAGTAAATGCAGCAGAAAGAATGCTATAGAAACATTTGGTGTGTTTTTTAACATCGGTAGTTAAGATTGGACCAGCTACCTTTGGGGCTGACCCGCTCCTTTGCCATCATTTCCTGCCTCATTCCCTCTAAGATCTAGGAATAATTCAGATCCTGTCCATTGGAATCTTTTATCACATATATTCAACCTCTGATGGGCCAGGATTTGATTCCTGAACTACACATGCTTGATTAAGGGGCTGTTACTAATGGGCTAAAAATTTGTGACCTTTTGTTTGCTTCTTTTTAACAGACCCCCCTACCCAAAGTCCTCTTTTCTGCATATTAGGGAGACCACAGCATCTTCACTGAATGTTTAAATGGAAGCCTCTACTAAATTCTTAAAATGGAAATTTAGTACCCTCATTGCTTAGGTATTTTGCTGAAAAGTATTTGCCAAAACTGAAAATTCTTCATATATTGTATTTAACGTGGTCTCACTAATTACACTGAATTGCTATCTGGATCTTATAGGGAAGGACACTTTCCTTTTTTTTTTCTTCCATCTCTCCTTTTTATATATTTTTTTACTTTGTATGTCTAACATACATGCCTATATATTTTATATACCGAGGGTAGCCCATTTATAAAAAGAGTACGTGTTCTCACTAATTACACTGAATTTCTGTCTGGATCTTATAGGGAAGAACACTTTCTTTTTTTTCTTTTTGTCTCTCCTTTTTATATTTCTTACTTTGTATGTGTAACATACATGCCTTTATATTTTATATACTGAGGGTAGCCCATTTATAAATTAAGAGCACACTGTATTCGGTAGGTTATAACGGGGCTGGTCTTAAGTGGACCTCTATGTGTATAAATATTTTGGAGAAAACAGCTGTATACATTTTTGGGCAATGGTTATGCATATTATTTACCAGGAGAAACTTTTTCTTAAAGAGCCAACATTTAAAATTTAAGTATATGTTCTATGTCAATAAAAGAAAATATACTTTATTGTGACTATAATTTCTTATACCATACTTTTATATGCTAAAAAAGAAAAGAGAAAAAACTGTGGAATACTACAGCAAACATTGTTTTCAAATACAAGCACTAGTTCATATAAAGTTATTTTTCCTTTGACGTAATTTTACACATATTTAGTATATTTTGAGGGGATGTCAAAAAATGTTAAAATACTTAAGTAGAAAAAAAAGCCAAGAATCTCTTTCTCTCCAACTATGTTATCAATTGCTGATAAGCAATTAAAATTTCTATTTGAGATAACAGATAGCTATCTCTGCTTATTGTCATATTACAACTGAAAAAAAAAAAAGGTTTTATTGAAAGAAATGGCTTCT
Source organism: Aethalodelphis obliquidens (assembly GCF_003676395.1). Classification (NCBI taxonomy): domain Eukaryota; kingdom Metazoa; phylum Chordata; class Mammalia; order Artiodactyla; family Delphinidae; genus Aethalodelphis; species Aethalodelphis obliquidens. The sequence continues at coordinate 438,803 of NW_020838042.1, forward strand.
AGCAAAACCAAGAATTTCTTTCTGCCCCCCACCGACAACCAAGAATTTCTCAAAAAATTTAATGTTATGTGTTGTAAAAACGTAACCTAATCTAGCTTCTTAATGTCAATTTAAAAATATCTTAAAATTAATTTGTGTTTACTACAAACAAGAAGATACTGCCTTCTAATTATTTTCTTCAATCAGTGATGAAAATGGGAAAATATTTATATATTAATATAAAAGGTTTTGTTTTGTTTGGAATTAATGTAGCTTTCATTTGCAGTTCTGATTATGCTGTTTCTAAATTATTGAATCTGCTGGGTTTTATTGACGCAGCTGCCACTTTAGTGACGTAAATATTATAGAAAGGTACTATGAAATTATTACTTTGTGGCAAGGATACTTTTAAACATAATTATGTTTCTACAAAGGTAGGTTGAGTTAATGTAAATAGTTGTGAAAATCATTGTTCAAATAATTTTAAGATTACATTAATTTTCTATAAATTGCAGTATTTATAAATGTTTGAAATTATACACATTGATATTTAATGATAAATTTACTTAAAATAAATCAACCTTCATTCTTACTTGCATTTCTCATTTACAGACTAGAACTTAGATCAAAGTTAAATTGAGAAAGAAATTGCAGGACATGTGAAGCTCAGCTGTTAGCACTTGATCAGGCACACTCTGAAGAATTAACCGACAGCCGAAGAAGTAGCTTCTGGAATGATGAGCACCTTACTCGTTCTGTTAGAAAAGACTACAGTGTCCCATCTCAGCATCCAGAAAATACCCTGCTGAGGTCAGCAGCCTTTTTCAATAGGGTCTTGTGGTCATGGCTAACCATGACCTACTGGTTCCACTCTCTGCTTCAGTTTCTCTCTACCTGGGTGATTTGGTGGAGTGAAGTACACCACTGTTCTCTGAACACAATAGCCAACACCTCAACCTTTTTTTTCTCCAGGTAATCAGTAACATAAGTAATGCAGTTTTGCTTCTGTAATAATATCTTAGAATTTTTTAGTGTGTTTCTTTTGAAATGCCTAAAGGTCAGTTCTTTGGCTTATGGGTATTTTGTATCATGTGGGAATGAAGAATGATAGCTATTTAGGAGGGACCACCAATCAAAATATGTCATAGCACAGAAACTGTAACAGTATTGGCAGTCTAGTCGGTAGTATTTACCTCACAGTGTCTACCTAATCGTAAATAGACGTTCAAAAATTACTATTTTTATAGCTTTAATGAGTTATAATTGATATACAGAAAACTGTACATATTTAATGTATATACTTTGATGAGTTCAGACATATGCATACACCCATTATCCCATTACCACAATCAAGGTTATAAACATATCTGTCACCTCCAAAATTTTTCTTATGTCCCTTTGCTTGTTGTGTTTGTGTGTTAAGAATGCTTAACATGAGATCTACCCTCTTACATTTTAAAATATTTATTTATTTATTTTTGGCTGCATTGGGTCTTTGTTGCTGCGTGTGGGCTTTCTCTAGTTGTGGTGAGTGGGGGCTACTCTTCGTTGCAGTGCGCGGGCTTCTTATTGCGGTGGCTTCTCTTGTTGTGGAGCACGGGCTCTAGGCGCGCAGGCTTCAGTAGTTGCGGCACACAGGCTCAGTAGTTGTGTCTCTTGGGCTCTAGAGCTCAGACTCAGTAGTTGTGGCGCACGGGCTTAGTTGCTCCGCAGCATGTGGGATCTTCCTGGGCCAGGGCTCGAAGCCATGTCTCCTGCATTGGCAGGCGGATTCTTAACCACTGTGCCACCAGGGAAGCCCTACCCTCTTAAATTTTTAAGTGCACAATACCATATTGTTAACTGTAGGCACTATGTTGTACAACAGATATCTAGAACTTATTCATCTTGTGTAATTAACTTCATATCCACTGAACAACTCCCCATTTCCCCCTCACCCCAGACCCTGCTAGGCACCAATCTCTTTTCTGTTTCTATGAGTTTGACTTTTTAAGATTCCACACATGAAGTAAGATCATGCAGTATTTCTTTCTGTGTCTGGTTTATTTCACTTAGCATAATATCTTCCAGGTCCATCGATGTTGTCACAAATAGTAGAATTTCCTTCTTGTTTTAAGGCTGATCAAGATTCCACTGCATGCATATACCACATTTTCTTTAACCATTCATCTGTCAATGGACATTTGGGTCGTTTCTATATCTTGGCTATTGTGAATAATGCTGCAGTGAACATGGGAGTGTAGATATCTCTTCAAGATCCTGATTTCAATACTTTTGTATGTATACTCAAAAGTGGGATTGCGGGATCATATGGTAGTTCTATTTTTAATTTTTTTGAGGAATCCTCATACTGTTTTCCACAGTGGCTGTACCATTTTACATTCCCACCAACAATGTTACAAGTGTTCCAAAAATTATTTTTTAACTAGAACTTTGTAATAACTTGTTTTAACTAATAATATTTAAGTAATGAAGTTTACTTGATCCATTCTAGCAACCTAACAATTTGTAAGCTCACATAACAGGCAATTATTGGAAAACTGAGTGGCTTTTTTAAAACCAACTTGGTTGCTACTTGGTCTATACTTTATAGGTATATATCTTAGTTCTGGTCTTAATGATAAAGTATAAATTGTGTTAAGTATCATAGACAAAAAACTCTCGCAAGTGTTTCCAAACATTTCCCTGTCATCAGATTTAGTGAAAATGACCTATTAAATTAAATTTGGGGACTATAAAGATAAATATTCTGAGAAGCAGAAGATAGTTTAAAAACAAGTTGCTCAACTAGACCAATATCTCTATTTACCAGTTTTCATCCTATTTCAGGTAACTAGTTCTACCTGACAGCATAATAGTTGAGGATAACAATATTTTTCAGTTTTCCTGTGTAGTATTAAAATTAAGTAGCTTCTTTTATTCCCCATTATTAAACCTGATATTATTTATCTCATTGATTGCTTATTATGATATAACTAGTTTACAAGTAGATTTCATAAATATCAGATCACTTAAATCATCTCCAAAACATTCATCAAAAGGAGACTGGTTAAATTAACTGTGCTACAGCCACACAATATAGAACATGTAGCTTTAGAAAAGCATGAGGATGCTGTCTAGAAACATGGAGACATCCAAGATAAGTGAAAAAGCAAGGTGCAGAGGAGTGCGTAAGTGTGCTACCTTTCCATTTAAAAAAAAAAGAAAAAGAAAAATCTAGGATGTTTGCCTGTGCCAGAAGGACACATAAGGAAATTGGGAAGCTGCTGCATAGCACAGGTAGATCGGCTCGGTGCTTTGTGACCACCTAGAGGGGTGGGATAGGGAGGGCGGAAGGGAGAGGCAAGAGGGAGGAGATATGGGGATATATGTATATGTATAGCTGATTCACTTTGCTATGCAGCAGCAACTAACACACCATTGTAAAGCATTTATACTCCAATAAAGATGTGGGGGGGAAAAAAAAGAAGCTGTTAAATAGTACTGGAACAGAATGCAGTGATCAGGCATGTGGGACACAGGAGTAGGGAAAAACATAAAAGTTATATATTTGAACCGTGTTAATTGCTAGTATGTGTAATATTGAACCATGTTAATATATTAACTGTTTGCAAAACTAATTTTAAATTTTTGAACTTAAATTCAGAGGCCATTGTACATGAATGTTCATGACAGCATTATTCATAACAGCCAAAAAGGAAATAACTCACATGTCTATCAGCTGATGAATGGATAAGTGAAAGTTGGTATATCCACACAATGGAATATTATTCAGGTATAAAAATGAATAAAGTACCAGATACATGCTACAACATAAATGAACCTTGAAAACTGCACAAAGTGAAAAAAGTCATGTACAAAAAGCCACATATTGTATGATTCCAGTTGTATGAAATGTCCAGAATAGACAAATCCATAGAGACAGAAAGTGGATTAGTGGCTGCCAGAGTCTGGGGGGAGGGGAAAGGGGACGTGATTGCTAATGGACAGGGTTTCTTTTGGGGTGATGATTGCACAACTTTGTGACTATACTAAAAACTGAATTATACACTTTAAAGGAGTGCATTTATGGTATATGAATTATATTTCAATAAAAATGTAACTTTAATTTGCATTTACGTAAAATAAATATACATGACCAGTCCCTGATGGCATGTGAACTTGTAGGCCCTGAAATGAGCCCTCTGAAGGAAATAAATTTTATTTGCTCCTTGAAAAATGGAGGTTAATAAATTTATCTCCTTTTTATTTCACTTTCATTAACTATTTTTTAAGTATCTAATACTGGAAATAAGAAAAATGCTTTAGTCACTGATACATAAAAGATTATGATGAAGTAGAAGATCTGGGCTCCCATTCAGTTTCCCAGGCGTTTTCATGGTCTGTCCAATAGAATATAGTGATAAAAAGGACGCAGCTAACTCGTTTTCCCCAAAGACTTGGTAAATGAGGAGGCAGTCTTCTGAACGTATTAAGCAAATCATATCACTATAATTACCAGTAACTTGACTTCTAGTTACGAAACTATGCTGTTTCCTAATTTTCTTGAAAGTTTAGCCTCATCTGTTTATCATCTTCTTTCTCCTCAAACTCATTTTAAACCTTCAGCCTTTCATTAATTTACCACCACATCTTTTTCTTTACTACTGTTTATAGGAGGAAACAATAGGTCTGTTTGTCATCTACCTCTTCAAATAATTGTAAATCTAATTCAAATGGCAGTGAATGTTTACAAGTTCACACTCTACATCACTGGTTTCTCAACAGCCGAGGGAGCGCTTTGTAAAATGAGCATTCCTGTCCATTTAATTCTTTTGATCAAATTGTTTGTTTGGAAATCAGAGTAATACTGCTCTTAGAAAAATTAGAAGATAAGAGGTTACAAAGAATAGTAGAAAATCATTTATTTTTTCCCCAAACTTTAAGGTGGTATTTTCATAGATCTTGAATGTTCATAAACTTTACATAAAAATTTTAACCTGCACAACAATACAACGTATCATGTGTATGGACACATACAGTTGAACTAGAAGTATGAAACTTGCATAGGGATGATAGATACCAAGTTTAGGATGGTGATTACTTCTGGAAGGCAGAGCATGGAATCAGGGCAAGAGACTTCACTGGAACCTGAAAAGTTGTGTTTCTTAAAAAGTTAAAAGCTAAAGCAAATATAGCGAAATCTTAAGCTTTGACTGAGTGGTGGGGTACGGATGTATTTACTATATTCTCTACTTTGCTGTATGCTTGAAATATTTCATAGTAAAAATATAAGGTGTATCGTCCTCCTAATTATATGTATCTAAGTCCACCACTCACTGTCCATTAGTGTAATTTTGTTTATCCTGGCACCCTTCCCAATTAAAAGGGCTGAAATCTTATTGATCTTCTGGCACAATTATTTCAAGCACCTCATGTAAAGCATCAATATTCAGAATAAATAAGGTGTATTAGAAATTATATCCTTGCTTAGCCATTCATTTGTTATGAATTCCGTGACTCAATACTTGTCTTCTTTCCAATATAGAAACTTCCACAAATTTTAATAGATAATTGCGCTGCTGACAGCCCACCGCATTTATAATTACATATTAAGGCTAGAAAATTTCTGGGCCGAAAAGTCTCAATTCTAGATTTAAGTTTAATATCAAGGGGAAAAGATCATTGCCATTATATTGGATTTCAAATCAGGCACAAGACCTGTTTTATTCTATTGCAGGTTCTAGTTCATTACAGTTGAAAGAAAGCACTAAATAATAAAATTGGTTGAAATTTGTTTCCTTCCAAGCATGTGTTTACAAGACCACAAAGACATGGGTAAAATAAAATGGTAGGGTGGCAATCAAAATGATTAGCACCTTCTGTGGAAGGGAAAATTGGGCTCTGAAACTGAACAATTATCCCCATAATTTTCGTTTTTTGTTTGTTTGTTTTTTGCGGTACGCAGGCCTCTCACTGTTGTGGCCTCTCCTGCTGCGGAGCACAGGCTCCGGACGCGCAGGCTCAGCGGCCGTGGCTCACGGGCCCAGCCGCTCCGCGGCATGTGGGATCTTCCCGGACCGGGGCGCGAACCCGCGTCCCCTGCATCGGCAGGCGGACTCTCGACCACTGCGCCACCAGGGAAGCCCTATCCCCATAATTTTCATCTTTATCTTCTAATCTTCTTTATCTTCTAATTTTTCATCTTAATGGATGTCATATTTCGTCTCAGGAGTTATGGTAATTTATTTAATCACTCTCAGAGCAATTACTTCTGTAAACTTTTTTTTTGAATTTTTGAATTTTATTTTATTTTTTTATACAGCAGGTTCTTGTTAGTCATCCATTTTATACACATCAGTGTATACATGTCAATCCCAATCGCCCAATTCATCACACCACCACCACCACCCCCTGCCACTTTCCCCCCTTGGTGTCCATACGTTTGTTCTCTACATCTGTGTCTCTATTTCTACCCTGCAAACCGGTTCATCTGTACCATTTTTCTAGGTTCCACATATATGCGTTAACATACGATATTTGTTTTTCTCTTTCTGACTTACTCTGTATGACAGTCTCTAGATCCATCCACGTCTCAACAAACGACCCAATTTCGTTCCTTTTTATGGCTGAGTAATATTCCATTGTATATATGTACCACATCTTCTTTATCCATTCGTCTGTCGTTGGGCATTTAGGTTGCTTCCATGACCTGGCTATTGTAAATAGTGCTGCAGTGAACATTGGGGTGCATGTGTCTTTTTGAATTATGGTTTTCTCTGGGTATATGCCCAGTAGTGGGATCGCTGGGTCATATGGTAGTTCTATATTTCGTTTTTTAAGGAACCTCCATACTGTTCTCCATAGTGGCTGTATCAGTTTACATTCCCACCAACAGTGCAAGGGGGTTCCCTTTTCTCCACACCTTCTCCAGCATTTGTTGTTTGTATATTTTCTGATGATGCCCATTCTAACTGGTGTGAGGTGATACCTCATTGTAGTTTTGATTTGCATTTCTCTAATAATTAGTGATGTTGAGCTGCTTTTCATGTGCTTCTTGGCCATCTGTATGTCTTCCTTCTTTGGAGAAATGCCTATTTAGGTCTTCTGCCCATTTTTGGATTGGGTTGTTTGTTTTTTTAATATTGAGCTGCATGAGCTGTTTATATATTTTGGAGGTTAATCCTTTGTCAGTTGCTTCGTTTGCAAATATTTTCTCCCATTCTGAGCATTGTCTTTTCGTCTTGTTTATGGTTTCCTTTGCTTTGCAAAAGCTTTTAAGTTTCGTTAGGTCCCATTTTTTTATTTTTGTTTTTATTTCCATTACTCTAGGAGGTGGGCCAAAAAAGATCTTGCTGTGATTTATGTCAAAGAGTGTTCTTCCTATGTTTTCCTCTAAGAGTTTATCCCTCTAAGGGATTACTTCTGTAAACTATTCTTTTTAGCCCAAGCTCCTAGGTCAGAGCCACTAGGGTGGGGGTGGGGGGGGGGGCAGACTCCTTTGGAGCTACTGACCCTCCTGCCCCCACCTTCCCGGCATTCACTGCCCTCGGCCTGCGCCTGCCTCCCTCGTTCCTCAGCTGGAATCAGTCGCCCTCCCTTCAGGCCCATCCCTCCTGCCCCATGACATCAATCAACCAGTAAGCCACTACCAGGTGCCCAGCCCCATGCCAGTAGGTCAAGGGTGCCCAAGAGAAGAAGGCTTAACCTGCCTTCAAGGACCCTGGTGTCTGTCTGGAGAAGTAAACCATACACAGTAAGAACCAGGGAGGTGGCGCCCTGAGGGACGGGGTGCTCAGAAAAGCGGAGAGGATGGGTTGATGGGATCTGTTCACCTGTGCTACATTTCTTTTTCCCCATTACGGCTGGATATTTCACTTCTCTTTACTCACAGTCGGGGAGATGTGACTGCTAGTTAGTTGCTTTGTCTAATAGACTTGTAAAGGAAGAGCCATGACTAATGAATAAAACTAAATTGTTTAGATTTTTCCTTGACTTTTCAGTGTTATGGTTACATATCCATCCTGCGGATTGGGGTAATTCTCTCGTTCTCTTTGTTAAATATGTGTGTATATGTGTATCCTGCAGGGATACACATTCACCTCTCCCAACACACACACACACACACACACACACACACACACACACACACACACA